>NW_011408672.1:0-511 GCF_000754665.1 Bison bison bison | reverse complement strand
GTAATGTGGTAGAGAGTTTATAATGTATGTATTAATAATATTTATTTTCAAAATAACACAAAGGGTGGGAAAATAGTCAAGCAAGAAAACCAACGATAGCTTAAAAATAATAATTTAGTGGCAGGGGAAGAAAAACGGAATCCTAGTTTCTCCACAAGGGATATACGTAACAATCTGACATATAGCTTTGAGTTGTTCCCCTACCCTCATCCAGGTGGAGAGTGGTGACTCTATGCTGACCACAAGCATGCAGATCCCAGACCAATTAGAACCAGAAGACTGATGATTAAGATTCCTGAAATATCACACTGTTACCTCACTACCACCAATCAGAAGAAGGTCCACCAGTTGTAACTCTTACCCGCAAAACTGCCTTTAAAAATTGTCCCCTGAAAGCCATTGGAGAGTTTGGGTCTTTTGAGCACAAGTTACCCATCCTCCTCGCTTGGCACTTGGCAAATAAATGCTGTACTTTCTCTCACTGCAACCTGATGTTAGTAGATAGGCTTTT
>NW_011408671.1:0-543 GCF_000754665.1 Bison bison bison | reverse complement strand
TGTCTGACTCTTAGCGACCCCATGGACTGCAGCCTAACAGGCTCCTCCGTCCATGGGAGTTTCCAGGCAAGAGTACTGGAGTGGGGTGCCATTGCCTTCTCTGCCCATCAACACTAGATTTTGCTAATTAGCAGAATGACATAGCAAGTGAATCTGCACAACGGGTATTCCCAATGGGCTCTTACTGTTGCATTGAGAAGTATTCAAGGTACATAGATTGGCTGAATAATTTTAGAGACGCTCTCTAAACTTGCACAGACAGGGCAGCTGGATCTAGGCAGGTGTGTAGCCTGTGCTCAGGGACACCTCTGGGTGGATCCCTAAGGGCCCTTTGTTCTGCCATGAATTTGGATATTCTGATTGCCTGATGCTGCCTTCAAGGCTAACGGAATCTTGCTTCTAGAGTACTGTGGCCTCCACCTTAAATGCTTTTTGCATGTTAGGACCAAGCTGGGACCCCTTTAGATACACAGGAGGTTGTACCACTGTTGTTTAGGCCTGCTTGTTAATTTCAACCTGGCTGATTTGGGCCTGAGGCTCACT
>NW_011408670.1:0-521 GCF_000754665.1 Bison bison bison | reverse complement strand
CTCTTTCCTGTCTGTATGATATTACCATTACATTTTGTTGCCATTTTAGACTTTCTTCTGTTGTCACATGCAGGAAATGGATTACATTCTTCTAGTCTGTAAAGCCAAAGACTGTCTTGTTTGGAGATGGTCTTATCCTGTGTGGGCTAAAAAGTACAAAAGAGATCAAGTGCTGGAAAAGTCTGTGCTCGAGCTGAGGTTTATTGTAATGGGTCTAAAGAGGGATCAGGGTAATCCAGTTGACCTGAAAACTCATCAGAGCCCATAGTGACAGAAGCAGCACAAACTATTCCCCTGCTCCTTTAGATGGCTGCCTGCGGTCACAGAGACTTCTTCTATAAAAAATTCCTTGTTAGAGGAGGTCGTTTGCAATTTCCACGTTTGCTTTTCTCCCTATCTTATCTACCTATATAATCCTCAACTCTCTACATGAGGATTATTCATATTCATTTATTCATTCATTCATTCAACAGAGTTCGATGTAGCACCTCCTATGTGTCAAGCCAGGTGCTGGGTGCTGG
>NW_011408669.1:0-591 GCF_000754665.1 Bison bison bison | reverse complement strand
GTGACTTTTTGCTACTTTTTGGTACTCTTTGCCACTCTGGCTTCCCTTGTGGCTCAGCTGGTAAAGAATCCACCTGCAATATGGGGGACCTGGGTTCGATCCCTGGGTTGGGAAGATCTCCTGGAAAAGGGAAAGGCTACCAACTCAAGTATTCTGGCTTGGCCAAAACAGTCCCCCAGAAAAGAAAGTAGAAGAGATTGGCCTCATGAGCAAAGGAAAGCGAAGATGATATCAAACAGTTAAAAACAAAATTAACTAATGCATAAACTGGAAAGCAAAACCAAAGCAATATACCAGCCTGGGAATAAATCAATAAGAGCAGAACAAACTAAAAAACATAGAAAAGAAAGAAAGAATAAAAAAGCAAAATTAAACAGAGGTAGATAAAAGAGATTTATATATATTAAAGAATAACCACAACAGAAAAAAGCATAAGAAAAACAAACAAAATAATATATGTAGAAAGATAATAATCATAAATTAAAAAATAATAAAGCAAGAGAAGAAAGGAGGGATCCTCAAAACCACAAAAATCCGAAGAAGAGGCAGACATATTTAAAGGAAATAGAGTGATCAACAAAAAATAAATAA
>NW_011408668.1:0-527 GCF_000754665.1 Bison bison bison | reverse complement strand
TACCATCTAATTTAGTCTTTTTGTATTTACCTTCTAAACACTTCTCGCATTGACCCCTGATGTCTGGCTCTGCTGCCACAGCCCTTACTTGGATTCTTATAACATCTAGGTTTCACTTTTACGATGATCTGATTGCAGTGGTTCATCTGCACGAAGGTTTTATGCTCCATTTTGTTGTCCATAACGACTGCGCACACGATCTGCTTAAAATGCAAGCAACGTGGCACTCATGGCTTAGAAACCTTCCTCGTCACACACACCCCTCAGAGGCCTTGAACCAAAGTAAACACCAGCCTCATTTTGTCTCTCAGGTGTCACACTTCACATTGCTATCAGAATGCTTGGACTCCCTTACTCCTGTTGCATCTTTTCTTGCCATGACAACTACTGTTTGTTATGGCTCAGAAACCAGCAAACTCTATCTCACTCGTAAGGATTTGGCTCAGATGTTATCTCCTCAGGAGTAGAGACTTGAGGCTCTATGGCTCATGAAAGAAGCGCCACTGAAACACACTGTTCACACACTT
>NW_011408667.1:0-727 GCF_000754665.1 Bison bison bison | reverse complement strand
TAAAGAATCTGTGTGCAATGCAGGAGACCTGGGTTCAATCCCTGGGTTGGGAAGATCCCCTGGAGAAGGGAATGGTAACCCACTCCAGTATTCTTGCCTGGAAAATTCCACGGACAGGGGAGCCTGGCAGGCTACAGTCCATGGGGTCGGAAAGAGTTGGACTCGGCTGAGTGATTAACACTTTCATCATAATTGTTAACCTGTACTCCAATGGGAAATAACTTTACCAACTAAAATATACTGCTTGTATATAGTGTTTATGTACACTTTCTTTTAGTCTTGCCTGAAATACATTCTACTTGTTCATGGTATATAAATTATCTTTATTCATTATTGGATTTGATTGGCTAATATTTTGTTGAGTTTTGTAACTCTGATCATAGCAGATGCTAGCCTATGATTTTCCTTTCTTATAATGTGTTTAGTCTGGTTTTGGTATTAAAGTAATACTGGCCTTTTGTAACTGAAGTTTGGTTTCTATGTGTGTGAATCCATTTGTGTTTCATATATAGATTAATTTGTATTATTTTTTAGATTCCACATATAAATGCTGTCATATAATTTGTCTTACTCTGACTTACTTCACTAAAGTGTAAGATTTTCTAAATCCATAAATGTTGCTACAAAAGGCAATATTTCCAGTCTTTTTTATGGCTGAGTAGTACTCCATTATAGATATCTATATCTATATATCTATATCTATATCTATCTCTCTATCAATATCTAT
>NW_011408666.1:0-538 GCF_000754665.1 Bison bison bison | reverse complement strand
GTACATTCTAGCATGACTTTTTCTTCTTCCATCTTGCAGCCTTCCTCCAATTCAACCACCTTCTAATTGGCTGGCCGGGGATTCCACTGTCACTCATGCTAAACCCCAGTTTCACTGAGGAAGTTGGAAGCTGAGTTTGCATTTTGACTTTGGTTCCCAGGGTACATATTTCCCTGCCTTTTTTAAAAAAAACCCTTATAAGTAGCCAGCTATTCATAGACAGTAAGACAGTGTGTGAAACTATACCTTAAAATACAGCACATCATTTTTCTGACACATATAAATGTTTACTTCAATGCCTGTGGTCAAGAATGGAACTAGAGGCTTGTCTCCACATTTTGCCACAAATAAGTGACCCATGCATTGCTGGAAAGCCTCTTTCAACAGCCTGTTGGTTACCACTTTTTAAGTGACTTCATGTGACCTAAAGATTATTTGGTTTTTGGAGGAAATTTAGCCAAGTTTTCTGTGGGTACCAATCCAAACAACTCAAGATTAACTTTTCTGCTTCTATACTTGGGCTGTGAGCATCAAATTA
>NW_011408665.1:0-517 GCF_000754665.1 Bison bison bison | reverse complement strand
GATTTCATACATGAGATTTAATGCATAAATATCTCAGGTTAAATCTTTTAAAATGCCATAATTCTTCTTCTCCATTACCCTCTTGATTCTCCAGGGACTCAGCTCCTCAGGGACCACCACCTGGCAACACGGCCCAGGGTGTCCTCCCTGCCCTAAAGGCCTGCATCCTCATGGTTAGGCACTTGCCTGGCCCATTTCCAGCTAGGTTCCTCTGCTATGCTATTCTCCCCTCCCCTCCCCTCCCCTCCCTTCGCTCTGCTTTCAGCCTCTCAGAGGCCTGCCCAAACTTCAGAAGCCAGCTCCTCTAGGCAGCCCTTCTCATTGTTCTCAGGCCTGGAAACCCTGGTCCTAGCCATTGTCAGCATGATTCTAGAGAGTACTGTCTGCTTACCTTGACCATGAGGACCCGAGGGAAGTAGCCATTCCTGACCCTTCTCCTTTTGGAGTCCCCTGAAACTCCAGTACTTTGGCCACCTCATGTGAAGAGTTGACTCATTGGAAAAGACTCTGATGCTGG
>NW_011408664.1:0-524 GCF_000754665.1 Bison bison bison | reverse complement strand
GCTGGGGCCAAGGAAGTAAAACCCTCACAGCTATTCTGTAGAATTAAGTAAGACTTATTTAAACAGCTTGCTACAAACACTTGCTCTGTTTTTAGGTTGATGTCACTAAACTAAAATAGATTTCCACTTAGTGAAAGATTCAAATGCTGATTAAAAGATTAAAAGTGAAAACATTTTATTGCTAAATTGCCTCAGGACAGAGAGAAAAACGTCAGAACATACAGTTCAGGTAAGATGGAAAAGAGGTGGTGAGTGAAGGCTAAAGACCATGACGTATTATGACCTGCTTTGACCTGTTATGTTGGGAATGGGTGAGTGGGTGCTTGTGCTTGGGAACACTTTGGGATAAAGCAACTTAATGGACTCTCTCCAGACCTTCAAAACACTAAGGATTATGCCCAAGCCTTCCTTTCTTTTCTGCTCCCCTCCCTCATTCCCACCATTCATCCATTTATTCATTTACCTATATGTTGACTCTTCCACACTAGTACCTATTCATAGAAATAAATGTTTGACTACCTGCT
>NW_011408663.1:0-506 GCF_000754665.1 Bison bison bison | reverse complement strand
TATATATTTTTTACCTACTGACAGTTGAAAACATAGTATGGGAAAGAAAGATTTAAAAAGGGAACACTAGGGAGTCATGGTAAAAATATCATAAGAATAGTAAAAATATAGATAGCTTTTCTGTTTCTGCATTTCACCCCTTCTTTTAAACATGTATTCTTCTAAATATTAGGACTCAATGACATGTGTTTTAAGAAGCACATGTAAACATCAATTAAACATAATTTAGAAGTTCTGATTTATATTAAAAGAGGAGTATTTGTTTTATAAATGTGTTTAGCATTGCTAAGTCGGTGTGTTTAAGCATTTGTTCACAAATGTTAAATTACTCTATAGAGAGAGACAGGGTGGAAGCTATTCTGGTCTGCTGGTATAGAGCCTCATGTTTCTGAAACTGTGCTAACTGTGCCACATTAGCCTGTGCATTGTGCATTTATTGACATGGGAACACCCAGCAATGAATGCACAATGCACAGGCTAATGTGGCACAGTTAGCACAGTTTCAG
>NW_011408662.1:0-533 GCF_000754665.1 Bison bison bison | reverse complement strand
CCTGTATAAATTTACTTTTTTAAATTAATTTTTACTGGAGTATGGTTACTTTACAATGTTATGTTAGTTTCTGCTGTACAGCAAAGTGAATCAGCTGTACATATACATATGTCGCCTCTTATTTGGATTTCCTTCCCATTTATCACCCGTATAGATTTACTCTTAAATCAGATTCTATGGCCGAGACAAGTGTCCTGAACTTTAGTTCATCATCTCTACTTTCCTAGGAGAAATAGCCAACTAGATGTCCCACTGTCAATTCAACTGGTCTAAAATCAAAATCGTTACCTTTCCCCCAAAGTTAAAGTTCTTTCAAAACTCATTTCAGTATTCAATCTGATCATTCTCTTAGTTACTCAGACTTGAACTTTTGTCAGGCTGCAGTCTCTTTTGCTCTTTTCCCCTCATGTCCTATGTCCTATAAATTATTCTGCTTATAACAGCCCTTCCATTTCCATTGCCTCCCTCTTTACCTTGCTGGGACTACACTATAGTGACTTCACCAGTCTCCCTTCCCCTCCTTCTATCTGCCT
>NW_011408661.1:0-559 GCF_000754665.1 Bison bison bison | reverse complement strand
ATTAAGAACAAAAATAGAAGAGCAAAGTTGTGATAAAACTTTTAAAAGCACCACAACAATTTATATATATATATTAAAATTATAAAATATATATATAAATATAAATATATATATATATATAAAAGTGATGGTGCAATTAATCTACAACTTAAGCCAAGTTATCCAAACTACTAGCAGATTCTCAATCTCTGGAAGTTTTAAGTGGTACCACATCACACACAGAGCCAAATAAAAGCATAAAGATTTTAGTTTCATGGTTTTCCACGGAAACATAAGAGAATGTCCCTAAGGTTTCTAATCGAAAAGGCACAGATTTATATGAAGAAATGGGCTTCCCCAGGGGCTTATGGCAAAGAATCTACCTGCCAATGCAGAAGACGTGGGTTTGATCCCTGGGTGGGGAAGATCTCCATGAGTAGGAATTGGTAACCCACTCCAGTATTCTCACCTGGAAAATCCCATGGAGAGAGGGCTACAGTCAATGGGGTCACAAAGAGTTGGACACAATTGAACAACTTCAGTTAGTAATCTTGGCATTTCACAGTAAACATATTAAATT
>NW_011408660.1:0-686 GCF_000754665.1 Bison bison bison | reverse complement strand
CCTCTGTCCATAGAATTTTTCAGGCAAGAATACTGGAGTGGGTTGCTGTTTCTTCCTCCAGGGGATCTTCCCCATCCAGGGATAGAATCAGAGTCTCTTGCATCTCCTGCATTGACAGGCAGATTATTTACCAGGGAAGCCCAACAAATGTATACTTAATTTTGCAAATGAAATGGGTTTACTACAAATTTTCAAAAATACAAAAATAGATGTGTGCCCCTGAAATACCTTAATATCCAGGGAATATGTTACCTAAGAGTCTAAGTTACTCCAAGAGTGATGTTAATTTAAAAATTCTAAGATTGCTTCCATTTTCTTTCAGTGCAGCTACAAATCTCTTCTGGAGCTTTTTTTTCTAATGTAAAGTATGATGGAATTGATTAATGGTAGATGTGGAAATGAGCTGTTTAAAACCTGGAGAGTCTGAGAAGTTGCCTGAGTAGTTATAGGTGGTAGTGGTTATAGAAGGTTATAGAAGGAAACAGAATTAGAAAGCATTATAAAAAAACAGAAGAGTTTCTGATTACAGGTCACCTGATTGTAGTGTCCATTCATATGTGGTGAATATTGGTCACTTTTTGAATATCCAGCATTCCTATGTCTTATGTATCCCTGACTCCTGTGTATCAAATAGAGCTTGTCTCTCACTATCAAAACAGAAAACACCAGATACCTTCCCAGGACTC
>NW_011408659.1:0-591 GCF_000754665.1 Bison bison bison | reverse complement strand
TATCACCTTTCTTGCTCCTTTGACTCTAGTGTTGGAAGTAGAAATGTTTCAACTCAACTGATTAAAGCAATAATTTCAACCCATAATCCTAACATTGGAAAGAGTCTAGTATGTCTGAATGCTATTTAATTAATTATTAATCCTAAAGCTATTTAAACAGTTATAGAAGACATTTTTTTTTTAAATTCCAAAGACTGAGTTAACATATGTAAAAGTAAACTTCATAAAAGTGACAGAAAGTATTTTGTCAAAATGCCCTGATGCTATCTCATATATCTTTATTAAGTTGTAACTCCTTTGGGTTGAATTCACCCAAGTATTACTCTGGCTATAGCCACACTTTGATAGCTCAGTTTATTCTACTAAAGCTTGTTATTTTTAAAGATCTGCTGTTTCTTAACAATAGTTTTAAAGCTGCCCAGACAATAACAACTGTCCAACAGGAAGTTGAAATTTACCACAGGAAAATTTGTTAAAATAAGCTGCCTTTCCCTTAAGTGAATTTCTTGTATTTTGAGGAATTACTTGATGCAGGTGTCTGGTGCCACCACAGACCACACCTTGTGACTTGCTTCTCTTTAGTGGTGTTTG
>NW_011408658.1:0-512 GCF_000754665.1 Bison bison bison | reverse complement strand
AATATTCAGGGTTGATTTCCTTTAGGATTGACTGGTTTGATCTCCTTGATGTCCAAGGGACTCTCAAGACTCTTCTCCAGCACCATAGTTTGTAAGCATCAATTCTTCAGAGCTCAACCTTCATGGAACAACTCTCACATCCATACATGACAACTGGAAAAACCATAGCTTTGATTATGCAGATCTTTGTTGGCAAAGTAATATCTCTGCTTTTTAATACACTGTCTAGGTTTGTCATAGCCTTTCTTCCAAGGAGATATCATCTTTTAATTTCATGGTGGCAGTCACCATCTACAATGATTTTGGAGTGCAAGGAAAGAAAATCTGCCGCTGTTTCCATTTTTTTCCCCATCTATTTGGCATGAAGTGATGGGACCGGATGCCATGATCTTTTTGAATGCTGAGTTTTAAGCCAGCTTTTTAACTCTCCTATTTCACCTTCATCAAGAGGCTCTTTATTTCCTCCTCGCTTTCTGCCATTGGGGTGATATCATCTGCATATCTGGGATTTT
>NW_011408657.1:0-541 GCF_000754665.1 Bison bison bison | reverse complement strand
GAGGTAAATTATCATTTCAAGGCTTTTGGATATGCCATTAAAGTTTGGAAATATGCTAATTAACATAAAAGACAATTCCCCGAATAGCTGAAAGTATGAGGTATATAGAAATATATCTCCTAGCACTGCTGAGAATAAGACCCAGTAAAGCTTCAAGATTTCCCACAGGTTGGTCTTGGCATTCAGAAACAGCCTGGAGATGAGCAAGTGACAAGTAGGCCATAATGGGAATTTTCTCCTCCTCCACTGAGAGACAGGAAGCTGAACTTCTCGAAAGTTTGTTTATGTTAACAAATTAAATGTCTATAATAACAAACCTAATCATTGACCCCCTATTCCTTCTTCTTGTTATTGTTACAAAACAACTCCATAAAAGACAGTATAGAGAAATGAGATGCAAACATAAGCATAGCTTTATCGGATCTTCTACTACTACTACTACTAAGTTGCTTCAGCCGTGTCCAACTCTGTGTGACCCCATAGACGGCAGCCCACCAGGCTCCGCCATCCCTGGGATTCTCCAGGCAAGAACACTGGAGTG
>NW_011408656.1:0-538 GCF_000754665.1 Bison bison bison | reverse complement strand
CACATGTAGTGTTTGATGTCAGACTGAGGCCTGAGACTAAAGATAGAGGTAGGAACATACAGTGGGAAGTGAGCAGGTGTCACTTGAAGAGTCTTATGTAATGGAGATATATAAATGCTGATACTTAAATTACTGTTTACTTTTCTTGGAGTCAAACTACCTGTAGGCCATTTAAAATTTTGTTTTTTGAATTAATATTTCATTTTTATTGAAGTATAGTTGATTTACAATGTTGTGTTAATTTCAGGGTACAGCAAAGTGATTGAGATCTATCTATAGTAGATATAGTAGTAGTCCATATGTATCTCTGGGCTTCCCTGGTTGGCTCCACAGTAAAGAATCTGTCTGTCAATGCAGGAGGTGAGGGTTCAAGCCCTGGGTGGGGAAAGTGCCCTGGAGATGAAAATGGCAACCTGATCTAATATTCTTGCCTGGGAAATCCATGGACAGAGGAGCTTGGAGGGCTGCAGTCCATGGGTTTATAAAGAATTGGACACAATTTAGCAACTAAACACACACACACACACACACACACACA
>NW_011408655.1:0-688 GCF_000754665.1 Bison bison bison | reverse complement strand
CTTGCTCTGGATATGCTCAGATCCAAAATAGTCAACATTTCTTGTGATGAGGATTAATAGAAATAGAGGGTATACACTTTTAAGATGGAAAGACCAAGATCTAAATTTCTGCTCTTTCAGTTATGTTCAGTTATGAGGCTATAGGCAAATTCTGTCTCTCAGCTTCTCCATCTGAACCATGAGTTCAGAATTGATTCTGAACTCATGGTTCAGATGGAAAAACTTAGAGAGTTTAAGACATTTATACATCCCTCTGTCTGAACTGTTGTGAGGATCAAATAAGACAATGTGTAAGAAATGCCTATTATATACGATATGCTCAATAAATGGTAGTTGTTCAGTCGCTCAGTCCTGTCCAACTTTTTGCGACCCCATGGACTGCAGCATGCCAGGATTCCCTGTCTTTCACCATCTCCCAGATCTTGCTCAAACTCATGTCCATTGAGTCAGTGATGCCATCCACCATCTCATCCTCTGTTGTCCCCTTCTCCTCCCACCTTCAATCTTTCCCAGTATCAGGGTCTTTTCTAAATGAGTTGGCTCTTCGCATCAGTTGGCCAAAGTATTGAAGCTTCAGCTTCAGCATTAGTCCTTCCAGTGAATATTCAGGGTTGATTTCCTTTAGGACTGACTGGTTTGATCTTGCAGTCCAAGGGGCTCTCAAGAGTCTTCTCCAACACCACAGTTC
>NW_011408654.1:0-669 GCF_000754665.1 Bison bison bison | reverse complement strand
CTTTGTAATAGGTGTTGCCTTCTGCCATGCACCAGCTTGCATCAGCCACAGGGAGGCCCAGGTCCCTGCCCTCTTGAGCCCCGCTCCCAGCTCCCTCCCCATCCCAGCCCTCTGGGTGGGCACAGAGCCCCCTGGTTTGAGGCAGACAGCAAATGCCCCCGGCTGTCTCTTTTGCACACTGTCCCGTGTATGTTTGCATGCTGCTCTCTGGATTCGTCCCACCCTGTCCTTCCCCCAGAAGGTCCTGTTCTCTACATCTGCATCTCCACAGCTGTCCCACAAGTAGATCCGTCCATGCCACTTTCCAGATTCCTTCTTGAAGTCCAGTTGCTTTCCAATTTGTCGCGTTTTTCCATGAAGCCTCCCTTTGTGTTGAAATATCCCCCCTCGCCTTCAGCAGCTCCTTCCCCATGACCCTGACGGGCTCTCTCTCTCTCTCTCTCTCTCTCTGTCTCTCTCTCGGAGTTGGATTGAGGGCTCTTTGTCTTGGATTGAAAGCTTCTTCCCGGAAGATATCACTTCCTTCTCAGCCGTGTGGCCCCTGCCTCATGCTGGGAACCCCTTGTGCGTTCTAAAAATACCCTGTGCGTTTACTTTGATGACTTGTTTTGTTCGGTGTTAGCAGAGTTGAGTTGAACACCTACTTTTTTTTTTTTTTTTTACACTGTT
>NW_011408653.1:0-545 GCF_000754665.1 Bison bison bison | reverse complement strand
AGCGTGTATTTCACGTTTTCTAGTTCAAACCATGCCCAGTTTGCTTCCACCTCAATTAGAGTCCATTTTTCTAGTTTTTTTTTTTTTTTTTTTTTGCTTTAAGAACCCTTTTGTCATACAAAGTTGCATGATTCTCTGATTCTTAGAATGTTCAAACATAGACATGAGCATTAATGCTCAACATTTATCAATGACAGAATGTTCTATCTCTGCCCTCCAAGAGCTTATTGTTGGTACCACCCCAACCAGGAATTGACCTAAGGGAGCGGTGCCACAGAAGAATAAGGAAAAATAAGACTCAGAAATAAAGTGGGGATGGGGGTCGGGGGAGGGGTGCTGATTTCATTCTCAAGCAAAAGCCCAGATCCTAATCCTTGCATGCCTTTTATTGTTAACTTCTACTTCCTTATTCGTGCTCTAGAAATATCTGTTCTTTACAATCTCAGATCTGGGATAAAGATATACAATGTACAGTCCTCACTGTCAAACCTTCAGGCCTTTCATGACTTTGTTTATCCCTTCGGCTAATGATGCCCTTTCTCAGC
>NW_011408652.1:0-593 GCF_000754665.1 Bison bison bison | reverse complement strand
TAGAATAAAGCAATTGGTCCTCTCGGATCGTCACATTAGTTAAACTCCTTTTGTTTTCTCAAATATTCCGTTACTGGAATTGGGGAATGCTGAAGTATCTTCCTACTCAAGAAAATCTATTTAGGAGTACATACTGATTAAACTAGAAGTTTTACCTAACAACATTTAAAATGATAAATGAAATTCTAATAGAACCACTCTTTCTTTAACCCTTTATTGAGCTTCTTGTTTGTAAAGAAGTTATAGACCAAGAAATGTTGATTTAAGTTGTCTAAAACTAGATTCCCATAAACTAAGGTATAGGTAGTGAGGAAAGTAGATGTATGTGGAAGATGGTGTTATACAGTCTAAAAATGCAGTGGAAAAACACTAGACTACAAGTAACATAATCTAGTTTCTTGTATGGTATTTGTTGGAAGTAGTGGGAGTGGAAAAGTCAAGAAATTTGTAAATCCAAACATTTAACTTTTAAGGTAAATTTTACAGTAAAAATAGTGTTTGCCAGATAAGGACTCTATCTGTATATAGGTATATCTTTATGTATATATTGTAGGGATATGGGTTTTGTGATCATTTTTAGTAAAGTCAAAATT
>NW_011408651.1:0-578 GCF_000754665.1 Bison bison bison | reverse complement strand
GCATGCCACAACGAAGACTCAGTGAAGCCAAAAAAAAGAAAATTTTAAACAGTGAGGGAGAAAGAAATTGTCAAAGGAAGACAATTCTTCTCTAAGAGCCCAACATCTAAAGTGGAATTAAAACATTCATGAAGGTAGATGACTGAAAATGCAAAAAAAGAGGAAGAAATTGAACATCTAAAAAGTTTTCTGATAGGAACAAACAGGTATGGCTCCCAAACCTTTGTATGAAAATGACATCAAATCTCTCAACACAAGAAGTCACGGAACTATGCCTTCATAGTTCTGAATGGAAGATGATTTGGGGCATAAGATTTTATAACTCCAACAACCGAGTATGAGGGCAGATGAAGGCAGGCAAGGACAAAAACTTTTTGTCTCTCAGGAACCTTTTCGGGGGAAGCATAGGAGAATTAGGTTTCAACAAAATAAGGGACTAAATCACTAAAATAAGGGACTAAAGGAATGAAAACACATGACTGAGGAAAAGAGAAACCCACTCTATGAAATGGGCAAGGCACTAAACACCAGAATGACTGCTGTTTAGGAAGAGAGGAAGACAAGCTTCTGGGGAAAAG
>NW_011408650.1:0-546 GCF_000754665.1 Bison bison bison | reverse complement strand
CCTTATTCTTGTTATGTCTAATATAGTCTTTTGTTTGTTTCTTTTTTGTTTGTCTTTTGGCTGTTTTTTGTTTGTTTGTTTGTTTGTTTGTCTGTTTCTAGCCCTGTTGTACTAAAAAATAATGCAGACTCTAGGTTATGCAGTCTTTCATCAGAGAGAGCACACCATTTTCTTTTGCAGGTATAGCCATTTCCTTCTCCAGAGGATCTTCCCAGCCCAGGGATTGAACTCAGGTCTCCCATGTTGCAGGTTGGGCCACCACTGGAGCCCCAGCTAGAGTGGCAGGCAAATTAATTTAATCCTACCTTGGATGAAGTTTAGTGGAGGAAGGGTAACAGCTTTAGAAAGGCTCAGTCTAATGACTTTATTTTTTATTTTATTTTTTTTTAAACTTTACATAATTGTAGTCTAATGACTTTAAAGTTTTCAATTTAGAGTTTAATGGACTCACCAGGACTGCTTTTCAGGACCATCCAGATTCTATCTCACACTTTGGAAAAGTCTTCTCTGCTTTTCAGAATGTTCCAGCTAAGAACTGAGTTCAAT
>NW_011408649.1:0-500 GCF_000754665.1 Bison bison bison | reverse complement strand
TTTCCATCTTCAAGAGATTGTGGTTATGAATATTGGCTACAGGAAACAAGCCTCTTTTCACTCAGTCCTCCCTAAACTGAAAGGAAATGAGTGCTTACCTACAGTTCCTGGTCACAAAGGTTCTGAGGGAAATGGGGAGTGGGTGGACAGGATATGGTGAGTTAAATATCTCCAAACCTCTTAAGTAGTAGGGTATTTATTTCATTGTTAAGACTTTGAAGATTTAAACATAAAAGAATACTCTAGGCAGAGGTCATCCCTAGCTTGACCTCTCCTATTTCAAGCTACCTAAGGGACATCCTCTTGAAGAGATCTCTACTATTTCTCAT
This sequence comes from Bison bison bison, assembly GCF_000754665.1. Lineage (NCBI taxonomy): Eukaryota > Metazoa > Chordata > Mammalia > Artiodactyla > Bovidae > Bison > Bison bison. Next base: position 171 of record NW_011408649.1, on the reverse strand, counting down.
TCTATTGTTTTCCTCTATTTCTTTGCATTGATCACTGAGGAAGGCTTTCTTATATCTCCTTGCTATTCTTTGGCACTCTGCATTCAAGTGGGTATATCTTTCCTTTTCTCCTTTGCTTTTCGCTTCTCTTCTTTTCACAGCTATTTGTAAGGCCTCCTCAGACAGCCATTT
>NW_011408648.1:0-632 GCF_000754665.1 Bison bison bison | reverse complement strand
GTATAAATATACCACATATTAGTTAAGTGCAGAAGAAATGTGCTGTTTGGTTATCTCCAAAACTCTAGGGTAGTTATAAACACCCTTATCTTACAGATAAAGACACTGAGCATCAAAGAGACTAAATGACAGCTGAAAAACCTATGACTACAAGTCTACATGACGCGAGAATCATAGCTTTGTCCCATGTTGATTTTAATGTTTTCTATTTAAAAAAAGAACGAAAGAAAGAAACAACAACAACAACACTTATCATTAGGTGAAATATCATGTAAAAGACTAGTATTTTTACAAAAGCACTATTGTACAGTGTTTAGAAACATACTTCGGAGTCAAAGAAGATTAAGCTGGAATTCTAAATTAATCACACACCAGCTGCAACTTTTGAGGCAAATTTATAACTTTTAAATGTGTTTCCATATCTTAAAGACAAACATGCTTATTTCTTAGACTTAAGTTTAACAGCTCTTTTTAAAAAGCATCAGCTATTCAATGGCATCTTGTTTTGTAGTAAAATTGGAAAAAAATAAAAAATTTATCTTAAATGCACATTACAACTGATTCACACATACTAATTTCATAAATGTTAATACAGAAAATAGGCAGCAAATTCAAAGTATAAAGTATCTATA
>NW_011408647.1:0-622 GCF_000754665.1 Bison bison bison | reverse complement strand
ATGTCTTCTTTGAAGAAATGTCTGTTTAGGTCTTGTGCCCGTTTTTTTGACCAACTCATTTTTTAATTACTCTTGTTTCATAACATATGGGCTTCTCAGGTGGTTCATTGGTAAAGAATCCATCTGCCAATGCAGGAGCCACAGGAAATGTGGGTTCAACCCCTTGGTTTGATCCCTTGGAAGAGGAAATGGCAACCCGGGATAATCCCATGGACAGAGGAGTCTGTCAGTCTTCCTAGGGGAGGGCTGCAGTCCATGAGGTCGCAAAGAGTCGGACAGGACTGATCAACTGAGCACACACACACACGTTTCATAATATGTTTTGCTGTCTTTTAGGGAAAAAAAATGTTTCTTTGCCATTATGTATTTAGGGTACTCTGTCTTAGTCCATTTGAGTTGTTGTAACAAGATATCACAGACTAAGTGGCTTAAAAACAACAGAAATTTATTTCTCACAGTTCTGGAGGCTGGAGGTTCAGGGTTGGTGCAGGAAGATTTGATATTCAACGAGGGCTTCCTGCTTCATAGACGGCACATTTTCACCATGTACCCACCTGGCAGAAGGGGTGTGCTAGCTCTTTAGGGTCTCTCTTATAAGGACATTAATCCCAGTTATGAAGGC
>NW_011408646.1:0-509 GCF_000754665.1 Bison bison bison | reverse complement strand
TGCTTGTTGTTTAGATGAGGTGTCCTGCACAGGGTCCTCTTGGTTGTTGGGTGATGCTCAGTCTTGTATCAAGTGGTTTCGTTTGTGTGAGTTCTCACTATTTGATACTCCCTCAGGTTATTTCTCTGGTAGTCTAGGGTCTTGGAGTCAGTGCTCCCACTCCAAAGGCTCAGGACTTGATCTCTGGTCAGGAACGAAGATTCCACAAGTGTGTGTTATGGCCTTAAGTGAGATTAAAACAAATATCCAAAAATGAGAAACAAAAGATGAATCCCAGACACATGGCAATTACAAAATCAGGCAAATAATATTAAAATAATGGAATAAATACAAACATATACCAAGCGGGGAATAAAGCAATGAAAACAAAACTAAGAAATATATTGAAAGGAAAGGAAAGAAAGAAAGAAAAGAAAGAATATATATGCAAAGTTAAATAGAGGTAGATAAAGAAGATTTATATACATTAGAGATTAACTGCAAGGGGAAAAGAACAGTAGGAAAGGTAA
>NW_011408645.1:0-627 GCF_000754665.1 Bison bison bison | reverse complement strand
CACTGATCACGTGAATGATCATGCATTGATCATGTGACTGATCATGCACTGAACAGGTGGCTATCATGCACCTATCACATGAATGATCCTGCACTGATCACGTGGCTGATCATGCAGTAATCACCTGACTGATCATGCAGTGATCACGTGGCTATCATGCAGTGATCACGTGGCTGAATATACCCTGATCATGTGAGTGATCATGAACTTATCACCTGGTTATCATGCACTGATCACGTGACTGACCATGAACTGATTTTGTGGATGATCATACCCTGATCATGTGACTGATCATGCACTGATCACATGGCTATCATGCACTGATCAGGTGCCTGATCATGCACTGATCACGTGACTGTTCATGCACTTATAACGTGGCTATCACCCTCTGATAACTTGGCTACCATGCACTGATCACTTGGCTGATCATGCAGTGATCACGTGACTGATTATGCAGTGATCACATGGCTATCATGCAGTGATCACGTGGCTGATCATGCACTGATCACATCACGATCAGGCACTGATCACGTGACTGCACATGCACTGATCACGTAAATGATCATGCAGTGATACCTTGGCTATCATGCACTGATCACGGGGCTGATCATGCACTGATCACATGAC
>NW_011408644.1:0-528 GCF_000754665.1 Bison bison bison | reverse complement strand
TATGCCAGCAAATTTGGAAAACTCAGCAGTGGCTACAGGACTGGAAAAGGTCCGTTTTCATTCCAATCCCAAAGAAAGGCAACCATATATTAAGAAGTTTATATTAAGTATACAGCAATTCATAAGAACTCTTCAGAAAGCTGAGTTTCTGCCAAGGGAGGACCCTAGAATGCCACACTTAAAAATCAAAGGAGGTCCCTGGCAGTCAGATTCAGCTGATATAACAGATTAGTCTTTTTCATCCCTGCCTGGGAACACTCTGCTCAATACTATCTGCTGTGGTGCAGGAAGCTTTGCGCATAAAGAGGGCGCCACCAGCCTGAGGACTGTCAGAGGCAGGGGAGCTATTGCTAGGGTAGCTGACTTTTTTTTTTTGCTTCAGGGCACTAGGCTAGTTGGAATGCCTTGGAGAGTACAGCTGGAAAAAGTCACAAAACCTATGCAAGGCATCCCAAATAACCACTCTTAAATCAAGGTAGAGGGTTGCCTCTTGAAGAGGTTTAGGACCTTCAGTCCAGGAGTGATTGG
>NW_011408643.1:0-520 GCF_000754665.1 Bison bison bison | reverse complement strand
CATCACCAACTTTATGGACATGAGTTTGAGCAAGCTCCAGGAGTTGGTGAAGGACAGGGAAGCCTGGTGTGCTGCAGACCATGGGGTCGCAAAGAGTCAGACATGGCTGAGCAACTGAACTGAACTGAGGTTAGAGAAAAAAGCAACTCCTTCCTGAAGAGCTGCGTCTCAAGTGGTTATCAAGAGAGTGTGTTTCATTCTAAATATGAAGCCTAAAAATAGCATTCTTGGGAATAAAAATGATATTTTTGAGAGTACATCGCAGCTCCAAATATTTGCCATACCTCAATTCCAGATGAATGTGAATGAAATCATTTTTGCCACAGAGTGTTATAGCAATAAAAGGAATAAAATTTTTCTCACTGCAGCTCTTGCTGCTCACCTGAGAATGTAAGTATTAGATTTTTTTTTAAATTTTTTTAAATTTTATTTTATTTTTAAACTTTACATAATTGTATTAGTTTTGCCAAATATCAAAATGAATCCATCACAGGTATACATGTGCTCCCCAACCTGAACC
>NW_011408642.1:0-620 GCF_000754665.1 Bison bison bison | reverse complement strand
TGTCAGCTCAACAGTAAAGAATCTGCCTGAGATGCAGGAGATGCAGAGACATGGTTTTGATCCCTGGGTCGGGGAGATTCCCCAGAGGAGGGCATGGCAACACACTGCAGTAGTCTTGACTGGATGATTCCATGGGGGTCTCAAGAGTGTTGGACACGACTGAGGGTCTAAACAATGACAACAGCATATCTGTTTCCATCCTTTCATTTTAAATCCACTTGCCTTTATATTTGATGTCTAAAGTGGGTTTTTTATAGTTAGTTTATATCTGATTCTTGCTTTTTTTTTTTTACTGAAATGACCATCTCTCTTCTTAAGATAGGGTCTAGAATCTTAGCATCATGCTTTGTCCCATCAAGCTGAACCAAAATTTCATCTAGTATCATAGACTTCATTTTTCAGAGCAGTTTTAGAATTGAATGAAAAGCACAGAGATTTTAGGCAGGCTACACAGGCAGGCTACAGTCCATGGGCTCACAAAGGGTCAGCACCTCCACAGTCCACAGAGTAGCAGAGTCGGACACAACTGCAGCGACTTAGCACACAGGCAGACACCCCTGATTCCGACGCCCATTGCTGGTTTTCTGTCCAGAAGTGAAGATGCCTGCACTCTCTGAACT
>NW_011408641.1:0-523 GCF_000754665.1 Bison bison bison | reverse complement strand
TTTGGATCTAGAAAAGAATAATCTACATATAATTATAAATAACAGAGATGTTTATCATCAGGAGGTCTTTGAGAAGAAACAAGCAACTGAGCGATGGATCCTTATTAAGGTTTCAACTCGTAAAAAAGTTGATCACCCCATTGACAGGTGGACTACAGAAATTCCACAGCCCTTGTGGTGTTTACGAAAGTATCAGGCCTGACTACGTTTTAACAAGAGTCTCTTGTAATCATTTAGTTGATTATTTATCTGGTGCTATTTTTCGTGATTTATTCACTGAATGCATTTGAATTCATGTTCAGCTGGAAATAGATTTAGTGAGAGGAGACCCTATTTAAGGAAGAAGAGGATACAGGCATTTGAGGATGAAATGGTCCTTCTTTTCTCTATGCAAACACACACACACATCCACAGTCATACACTTATGTGCACAGACATATACATACATAAAGGAGGACTAAAAGTAACAAGAGAATGCTTCCCTGAAAATTACAGAGCACTGTTGAGAGAAAAGAAGGACCAT
>NW_011408640.1:0-641 GCF_000754665.1 Bison bison bison | reverse complement strand
GGGAAGAGCTGCTCTCCTGACTGGTGTGGAAGACAAGGCAGCACAGGTGCAGGCAGCCTCGGGGTGCCACTGGGGAGGGGGAGGTCAGCTCTGAGTCCTGAGCCCTTCCCAGGGAGGTTTCAGCTGGGATGGGGCAGATAAGCAGGGAGGAGACAGGCCTCCGTGGATGGCACAGTGACTCGCTGTTGGTCCTCCTACAGGTGTGCAGACTGAAGCCAGGACCCCAGCCAGGTGAGCGCTTGTCCTCCAGTGTGTGGGGGGGGAGGTGGGGAGTGCTATTTTATGAGCAAGAAGTTTCCTCCCAAGCGCAGCACCAGGGAGCCTTTCACGGGCCTCCCCTCCTGGACCTCCATCCACATCCCCCCAAGTCCCCAAAGGCCACTCTTCACTTTCTGAGGCTCCCGATCCTTAAACAGTCAGAGCCATGCCCCAGCACTTTCTCTGACTCTACCCCAGAACATCTCCCTTTGTCTGTCTCTGGCACCCGCCTTTCCTCCTTCCATCCTCAGGTCTCAGCCTTTCCCTCTGTTCATCCTGGTTTGTCTTCCCCTTGAACACCATCCTTCCAGAACACACCAGCCTCCTCCATGCTCTGTCCCCTTTCTTGCTCCTCGTCCAGTCTGTCCTTTGCCCTGTGACTC
>NW_011408639.1:0-501 GCF_000754665.1 Bison bison bison | reverse complement strand
TCATAGCTCAGTTGGTAAAGAATCCACCTGCAGTGCAGGAGACCCAGGTTTGATTCCTGGGTCAGGAAGATCCACTGGAAAAGGGATAGGCTACCCACAAGTTCTTATCTTTTTTTTTTTTAAGTAAAAAGTATAGGCTTTTGTTACTTTTGTAAAGCTTGCATTTACTTCAGATGTCACCCCATGGCCTTGATCAATCAGATTAGAGTCCAGTTTGCACCAAGAAAGAAGTGACAGTTTATGAGTTACCAAAGAAAGAAACGTTTCTCATTGTTGTCTCAAAAAGGAACAGAGGGGGCAAAAGTCCCCTCTGTGGAGGGGAGACACCCACCAAGGGAGTCCATCCATCACTGACAAAGGCATGGCCCCACAAACCCAACAGTTAGAAGTGTTATGGAAGTTCACATACAAGTGGGCCCAGGACAGGAACACATTATCCTGAGTTTGCAGTCCCGGTAGGGTGGTCATGCCAATCAGGAACAGCAGAATCATCTGCAGTGG
>NW_011408638.1:0-590 GCF_000754665.1 Bison bison bison | reverse complement strand
CCAACCCCACCTCCTTGGCATTTCAGAGCTGTTTCTGCCTAGAGTGAGATACCACAGGCTTTCTGGGGGTCTTGGCTTTCTCCCCTGAGGGAATACCTGAACCGGTGTCCAGGGGGAGCAGCCAGTGCCAAGGCCACACCAACACCAGCGGCTGTGCCATCCGGAACCCCCCATGCCGGAGAGTCCACCATCCAAAGGCCCCCATCAGCTGTCCCTGCACCCCGGGCCATGAGGTGCCTACCTTGGTGGGGCGGGAAAGGCGGGAACTGATCCTTGGGCAGGAGGTTGCAGTAGGCGATCTGGTGGCCGAAGGCTGGGCCCGGGACCCGAGCCACCGTGTGGATGCCGTGGCCATAGTCACAGGCCATCTCCATGCCGCTGAGGCTGGGCAGGCTCCCCGAGATCTGCAGGATCATACCCTGGAGGCCAGGGACCCTTAGCTGGGGGTGCAGGGTGTGGGGGAAGGCCACGCCTCGCACCGCCCCACCCCCACCCTGGAACCTGGGGAGAAGAGGTTGGTCAGTGGCTTTGACTCCAGGGCCACCGGTGATGCAGCCTACGTGGGCCTCAGTTTCCTCCTCTGCAAAGTG
>NW_011408637.1:0-597 GCF_000754665.1 Bison bison bison | reverse complement strand
ACTGCCATTTATTTGTTCCTAAAACAGATGAATTACTCCCATTAGCTGCAGAATCAAAACTATTGAAAACAGAAAAGCAGGAAAATCAAAAAGTGATCTCCAAATTAAAATAAAATTGCTCATAGTTAAAGTGATAAACTTGTTTTTTGCTTTGCTGAGGTTTTCCTCCTCACTTCCAACTAGTTGTTTGTTTGGTTGTTTGTTTGAAGGAAATGGAGTCAGTAAGAGTAAAAACATATCTCAGCTCTAGGCTCTCCTCTTTGTCCCTGAAACTGATGTCAAAACACAGCCTCTGTGCACTGGTGCCGAATCGAATCTTGGAGACAGGTTTTGGGTGAGGTAGAAAGTTCAGTTCAGTCGCTCAGTCATATCCGACTCTTTACAACCCCATGGACTTCAGTGTGCCAGTCCTCCCTGTCCATCACCAACTCCTGGAGTCTACACAAACTCAGTCAGTGATGCCATCCAACCATCTCATCCTCTGTCATCCCCTTCTCCACCTTGAATCTTTCCCAGCATCAGGGTCTTTTCAAATGAGTCAGCTCTTCGCATCAGATGGCCAAAGTATTAGCGTTTCAGCTTCAACATCAGTCCTTC
>NW_011408636.1:0-612 GCF_000754665.1 Bison bison bison | reverse complement strand
TCTTATCCTACTTTTTTTCATATTAATCTATTTCTCCAGGCAGAATTCTGGATGATTTCTTCTAATCTATCTTCCAATTCAATAATTGTCTTAGGTTTATTTTTCTTGATTACATTTATCATGATCTAATGGTTATGCCAATTTTTGTTTATTTGTTTATTTATTTTTTGCTGAGCTTCGTGGCTTGTGGGATCTTCCTTTCTCGACCAGGGATTAAAACCAAGCCACTGCAAAGCACAGTGAAAGCATGAGTCCTAATGGCTGGAGAGCAAGAGAATTCACTCTCTGCTGCTTTTTATGATTTTCTGTTCCCTGAAGATATTTTAAAACATACTTTTTAATTTTTTGAAATATAGGCCATAGTGATTTTACTCTACTCTTCATTCTGGCTGTCACTTACAATATATATTTTTTTTCCTTATGTGCCTACATAAGGTACAGGGCTTGAAGTTCCTTGGATCACTACAGACATGTATATCTAGGCTGCAGTTTATTCCAGCGCTTGTTACTTCTGGTTCACTGTTACCTGAAAGGGGTAGTCACTTATTTTCAGCTTAAAGTGGTGGCAGAGCTCATCAGACCTACTCATTGGAGCTGTGGGATTTGACTTTC
>NW_011408635.1:0-513 GCF_000754665.1 Bison bison bison | reverse complement strand
GCAACCCATTCTAGTATTCTTGCTTGAAAAATCCCATGGACAGAGGAGCCTGGTGGGCTACAGTCAGTCATGACTTAGTGACTAAGCAACAACCTCAGTCTTTGCTATTTCCATCACTGCCTGACACTCACTAAATCTGGAGGTGACACCAAGAGAAAGTTTACAGGATAAATTTTGGATTTTATTCCTCATGATGATTTGAAAGAAAGGTACATTAGAAATGGCCTTTGAAAAGCTGAATGATTGAAATGATACTGTAACAGCACTGTTGGAGGCTTCGGACATAGCTAAGTAAAGCCAGTTGGATGAAGGGTAAACTAAACTCATTCTTTCCAATGTCTCGTCTATCAGGAAAGAAAACATAAGGGCTATGTCTTCACTTTTAATATGATATGATAAACACAGGAAAGGGAACAGCATTCATTGTGTTTAATATTCCATGAAGGTATATTAAACACAATGAATGCTGTTCCCTTTCCTGTGTTTATCATATCATATTAAAAGTGAAGACAT
>NW_011408634.1:0-511 GCF_000754665.1 Bison bison bison | reverse complement strand
TGCTATCTAGGTTGGTCATAACTTTTCTTCCAAAGAGTAAGCGTCTTTTAATTTCATGGCTGCAGTTGGAAACAAACATAGATGAGGGCAAAACACACACAAGAGATAATATAACAGGTTATATTAGTCAACTGAAAATGAGACTGTATTCCATTTTTTAAAATTTTGCCATAAGATTGTAGCTCCTTAAAAGTACCTGAATAAATACATCTATAGAAGTTAAATCTAGAAAGTTATAAAATAGTAATCATAATAATGAATTGCACATTGATAGGGCTTCCTTGGGGGCTTGTGTGTGTGCCTGCTAAGTAGCTTCAGTCATGTCCAACTCTGTGCAAATCTATGGATGGTGGCCCGCCAGGGTCCTCTGTCCATGGGATTCTCCAGGCAAGAAAACTGGAGTGGGTTGCCATTCCCTCCTGCAGTGGATCTTTCCATCTCTGGGATCAAACTCTCATCTCTTACCTCTCCTGTTTTGGCAGACTGTTTCTTACCTGTGAAGCATTCCCTG
>NW_011408633.1:0-500 GCF_000754665.1 Bison bison bison | reverse complement strand
AATGGGTGAATTTAATTCAGATAACCCTTACTTCTACTACTGTGGGCAAAAATCCCTTAGAAGAAATGTAGTAGCCCTCATAGTCAACAAAAGAGTCCGAAATGCAGGTATTTGGGCACAATCTCAAAAACAACAGGATGATCTCATTCATTTCCAAGGAAAACCATTCAATATCACAGTAATCCAAGTCTATGCCCCAACCACTAACGCTGAAGTTAAATGGTTCTATGAAGACCTAGAAGACCTTCTAGATCTAACACCAAAAAAAGATGTCCTTTTCATCATAGGGGATTGGAATGCAAAAGTAGGAAGTCAAGAGATACTTGGAGTAACAGGCAAATTTGGCCTTGGAGTACAAAAAGAAGCAGGGTAAAGGATAACAGAGTTTTGCCCAGAGAACACACTGATTATAGCAAACACCCTTTCCAAAGCAGTACAAGAGACAACTCTACACATGGACATCACCAGATGGTCAATACTGAAATCAGATTGATTATATT
>NW_011408632.1:0-532 GCF_000754665.1 Bison bison bison | reverse complement strand
GTGGTTCCCTGCTCCACGCAGTCCCAGTTCCCTGACCTGTGGTCCGCACCCCTCCGCCGCGCCCACTGGATGCCGACCCTATGCTCCTCACTTCCTAGCCAGACCCGTTATCCCATCTTTGATGACCCCAACTGCCCCCTAGTCACTCTGCCCTCTACTTTCCTTGATGGTCCCCACAACCCAAGTGTCCTCTTGCTTCTTCCCAGATCCTTCTTTTCTCCTTGGCTCTCATCATCTTGCCCAGCTTCAGCCCCTTTCAGGGCCTGCCAGAAGCTGGGCCTGAGGATTACCAGCCTCATGGAGGTGAGAGGCAAGGGCAAGAAGGAACTCTGTTTTCTGGGTAGTCAAGAAGTGGGAGGGAGGCCCTGTCCTGTCTAGGATCCCTGACCAAGGGAGGGAGTATTATTCTACTGCCCTTTTTCCTTCACTCCACAGTGATTTCCAGAAACATCCTGACTCACAGGGACATGACAGAGAATACTGAAAACACAGTGGAAGAGTCCAGACTGGAGGGACCACCTGGGGCCAAGGG
>NW_011408631.1:0-529 GCF_000754665.1 Bison bison bison | reverse complement strand
GCCGCTTGCCCCACATCTCCCAGCCATCCGCGGCAGGGTCGGGCCTAGTTCAGTTCACACACTTGCTGAGCTCCCAGGAAAGGCCAGCACCAGACCAGGGGCAGGCATTTCAAGGCAGACGAGACCCTGGACTAGAACCTAAGCCCTGTGCCCCTAACGCAGGCACTTGGCAGGATGGAGTCTAAACTTTTATTCTGTCCAACTGGGGCGAGAAATGGAGACTTTTGTTCAAGATGTGTTCAAAATAACCATCTATGGGTTATATGGTTATAACAACGGAAGTGAGGAAAACCCTGCTACCTCAGTTCCCCAGATGCCACCTCACTGTTTACACAGTGACAGCTCTTCCCTGACCTTTGAAAATGACATTAAAAGAGCTCATCCCATCAATCTGCCTACCAGTGCTCACTTCTCGGAAGACAGGATGGGAACAGGGACAAAACCACAGGTTGGTAATAGCACACGCCAGGAGAGGCGGTTTATAAAGGGTCTGGGGGGCAGAGGTAATTTTTCCTTGAAGTCCACACAG
>NW_011408630.1:0-504 GCF_000754665.1 Bison bison bison | reverse complement strand
AACTCAGAGCCCAGAAACCAGAAAGGAAGAGGAAGAAAGGGCCTCTGCAGAAATACTCCAAATAGTATTTGTCATTGGGTGGTGGAAACATGGGCAATTACCCCCTACATTCTTTGTAATTTCCTGTAAAACTTTTTTTTGGATCAAGCATAGATAGCGTGCTTCAAATGCTTGGCGGGGTAGTTCCTCTCTGCACTCCTAAAAAGGTGGATGCGATTTAATTTAGATACTTTCATTTGCAACTGGAAACCACTGGAGGAAAAAAATGCACACTTTTGTTCTTTTGGAAATGAGAGGAGGCAGTGAAAAGAGAAGTGCAGAAGGGAATAAGAGGGGAACAGAAAAACCAGCCACACTTGCCCCATACTTAAAAAACAAGACACCACAAGCCTGGAGAATCACTAGGGAGAGAAAAGTCAACAGGATAAAGGAAGGTTTGAATGGAAACTTCCAATTCTTAAAAATGACACTTTCCTAGTCAAAGAAATGTACCCTGAATATTGG
>NW_011408629.1:0-618 GCF_000754665.1 Bison bison bison | reverse complement strand
GGCAGATAATGGAAGATGGTTTGAATTATCTGTTTGTTTTTTTTCTTGCACTTATTGGCTTTTTGGCTAGTATCAGATGTTCCTTTCTTGAAGCTGAAGGACTCTGGCTTTATACGGATATTTTTAACTGACGTTTCACTGGACACTTTCAGGTGTCAAAATGAAACAGAATTAACCTTTCTGTCCTATTCACACATTATAATTACCACCACATTCCAAGAGTTTATGTACACTGCTTGGGTGACTACTCCGAGAAGGTCTGAAGCAAATGGTTGAAAAAATACATTCTGCCTCAGCTCTGTCAGCTGGCCAGTATTTTCCCATCACGAGTAATAATGACATGTGCCACTATTAAAGCAAACCTGACCTTTTAAAGGAAGGCCCAATCAAATGTCACTTCCAGTATTCCAAAATGGCCTTGTAAAAATGCATTTCCCAAGAAAAGCCAACTCGAGATCCCGTGAAACCTTGGTGGGGTTGAGTTTCCTCTATCAGATTACACCCTGAGCTTCCAAGGGGATTACAGATTACAAAGTAAAGGGAAGGCCTTTTCTTAGTTGGAAGAAAAACAAATAAAATATGTAAGATGTTTATATTTCCAACAGCTCAAGTATGTAT
>NW_011408628.1:0-645 GCF_000754665.1 Bison bison bison | reverse complement strand
CGCTAGGGACATTGAAGGTGGCAAAGATAAGGGCCATTTTTTCCATTTCCTCAGCCATCCCCATAGTTAATACCATCATCACCCTTTCCTTGAGTAACTGCAGTGATCCCCTTAATAATGCTTCTGCTTCTGGCTCTTTCTCTCTCACAAACCACTTCTCCTCACATTTGTCACCACCAGTTTCTTTAGATCATAATTCAGATTATGTCTTTCCTCTGCTAAGCCTGTTCTACTACATTTAGAATAAAATCCAATCTCTTTTTTAAAAAATGGATTTTAAAATATATTTTTGAGGAAGCCAATGTCATGAAAAATATAGTTCAGAGAATAATAATATAATCTTTGGCCTAAGAAAGAGTTTCTAAGTTACATCAGTAAAACCAATCCTAAAAGTTCAAATACCAAAAGTTGAAAAAGTAAAAAGTGAAACTCTCCACCCAACCCCTCCCTCAAGGTAACTACTGCTGGTTGGGTCTATATACTTTAAGACTTTTTTCTATGAAGTTACAGTCCTGATTTTTACCTTCTCAGAGACTTCCCCTGATCCTGTGTCTTACTCTTTTTCTTTTATTATGTGCCTCCTTAGCACGTTGTCACCATACTATATATTCATTTATTGTCTTTCTTCTGTATTAGTATTTTTTT
>NW_011408627.1:0-507 GCF_000754665.1 Bison bison bison | reverse complement strand
GAGGCTTTTCTGGTGGCTCAGCTGGTAAAGAATCCGCCTGCAATGTGGGCAACCTGGGTTCAATCCAGGTCTTAAATTAAAAGAAAACATAAATTAAGAATTGCTACTTTATTCCTGCACAGGAAATGTCTACATAGGTATCTGACTCTTACACATAACGTCTAGTATTTTTTTTAACTTTTTATTTTATATTGGAGTATAGCTGATTAACAATGTTGTGATAATTTCAGGTGTACAGCAAAGTGATTCAGTTATACATATACATGTATGTATTCACTTTCAAATTCTTTTTCTATTTAGATCGTTACATAATATTGAACAGAGTTCCCTGTGTTATACAGTAGGTCCTTGTTAATGACCTCGGTACTTAAGAGAGAATGGTCTACTGTGAGTACTAGAACCCTTTCAATGAGTTGCTTCTCATTGACTTAGAATTTTTTACCTAAAATGGTTTGGCATCAATGCAAACTTGGAAATTGTCCTGGCTACTCTTATTTCCAAATTAAT
>NW_011408626.1:0-539 GCF_000754665.1 Bison bison bison | reverse complement strand
TTAGGGCATTTTCCCCCTTCTTTCTACTACATAAGAATTAAAAAAATTATCTCCTTCAAGAAAGCAATTTTAGAGTGATTAGTGACCATATATACTATTTCTCTCTGAATGTCACTTATTTCTCGCTTTTGGTCTTAAAATCAGTCAACATTTATGGCTGTCATGTTAAATAATTTAGAGATTAAATCTACTCTGTTGATATTAAGTCATTTTCTTTAATACTAATCTTTACGTAGGATGACATAATGTTGCGTAGGACCCAGTCTCTTCCTCAGGCTGTCTTCACAGTTTCCTCACCTTTGGCAGTGTTTATTTCCTCCTCACCAGCAGGAGTGAAAGTCTCTCCTGTTCCCAGTTGTGTACTGTGAAGTATGGTAGGTTATAGGTTGGCTTCATCCCTCTTCCTTTGGCCTATAGGTTTCTTTGATCTAAATCCTTAGACAGGGTTGCCGTCAACTCGATGAATTACTCAGCTGCTAAATCCCCCATCTCTCCTTGCTTTCCTGGTCAACATAATCAAAAGATGTACTTCCCCCATA
>NW_011408625.1:0-552 GCF_000754665.1 Bison bison bison | reverse complement strand
GGAATTCCATACTGATAAAGAGCTTTTCACCAGAAAATGTTCTTTCCTGATCTCCATTTTCAAAGCCTCTGTTGATATAAGAGTCGTGAATAATGAAACCAACATCCGTCAAAGGGAAGCTTCCGTCTTGCAGAGGTGAAGGGCTAGGAGAGAGCTATTGAGTCTGTAATACAATTTGGTGCCAATAAAATGGTGCAATATTAAATTCAAGGCCGTCGGATTTACACTATAAATCCCACCCAATTAGAGAGCAAGCAACCAACCCCCACCTGCCACAGTTCCTCTAGTTTGAGTCATTTTACGAACACAGACTTCCCCGGACATTGCCTGGTGATGTCATAGAGAGAATTTTGACAGTCATTACATTTCTGGCTGGAGGGCAAAGGAGGCCAAGGAGGCCAAGGAGGCCAAGGAGACTCGGAGCTGAGTGGAACATAAAATGACTGGGTTCAAAAGGCACAAAGTCAATTGTCTATAAAGTTAATGAGTTGGCTGCAGGCCTCTCGTCCCTGCTGCCTGCTCACAGGTGTGATGAGGGTCAGCCTGTCCTGA
>NW_011408624.1:0-516 GCF_000754665.1 Bison bison bison | reverse complement strand
CCTCTGTCCATGGGATTTTTCAGACAAGAATACCAGAGTGGGTTGCCATTTCTATGAGCCAATCTTCTTGACTCATCCTTTGATTTTCTACTCTTTTTGAGCCACTCAGATGGCAGTTTTATGTACTTCAGCCTGATGTACCCAGACTCTGAAGTCTTCTCTCTCTTACAGTTTCCCCAGGTTTATATTGTTGTGTCAACTACTACAGCATCCATCTAACTGGATTCTTACACAGGATAGTTCAAAGTGATCCTTTCACAACGTAAGTTTGATTATGTTATGCCTGCCCCAGTCCCCCTCTGACTCCTCATTTCACCCACAGTAAAAGACAAAGGGCTTCCAATGGTCTACAAGGCCCACAGGAGCTGCCCTCATGTTTACCATCTTCTAATCCATGCTTGCTTCATCTCCTATTATGTTCCCCCTCATTTTTTTTTTTTGAACTACATAATTCTTTTTTTTTTTAATTATTTATTTATTACGTTCCCCCTCATTTCATTTCTTTTTTTTTTTTTT
>NW_011408623.1:0-534 GCF_000754665.1 Bison bison bison | reverse complement strand
ACCATTTAAATTTTTCTCTATGTATAAATATTTAACATTATCCTTAAGTAATGTCCATATTTGCATTTATATTGGATATTGGATTTTTTACCTTCTAAACTAGAACCAAATGATGATGATGTGGTACGTCATATTATTAAACTAAGAGAAAAACTTGGTTGGCAAACAGTATTACCACGGCACAGTTTGGAATACAGATGTTTCAAAACTGCAACTCAGAAGATACTTCTAAAGGTATTATTCTATTTTGTTCAGTTTTTAGTATAAAAATTAAAATTTAAAAGCTATATGTAAATCTTTGTTTCCTTCATTTTAGATATTCTGTCAAAATCAGACATCATTACATTAATCAAATTGCAATCGTTGTTTTATAGTAATTGTTTACAAAAAATGTTTGATGTAACTTCATTTCACTTATTTAAAGACTGATGAACAGATAAGACATCTCCCTGAAATTTGTGTTCCTGTTGATTAGTTTTTTGTGATTTACAAAGAAATCCTGATGTATTAATACTTTGTAGCATTCTATCCTTC
>NW_011408622.1:0-569 GCF_000754665.1 Bison bison bison | reverse complement strand
TTGGTTCCTTGCCCAGTCCCAATCCTCAAACTCTAAATTAACTTACTCTGTGACTCAAAATTCTCTTATTCTCTCTGAACTTTGGTTTTCAGGTAAATAAGTCAAAAATATTCTCCCCCTCAAAAAATAGTCTCCCAAAATAGAAGTACATTTTTGCCATTCTGTAATAAAAGTACATGAAGTGGTACCTCATTTTGGTTTTACTTATCATCCTTCCAATTCTTAATAATGTTGAACACATTCTCACATGCCTATTAGTCATTCTTAAATCTTCTTTTTAGAAGAGTCTGCCTATTTTTATTGGGTTGATTATCTTTTGATAATGATGTATAGAAATTTTAATACTATTTATAAGGGATATACTTCATAATTTTTCTTTTAGCTCAGCCCTTTTAAAAAAGCCTATTTTTTTTTTTTTTACTTTACAATATTGTATTGGTTTTGCCATACATCAACATGAATCCGCCACAGGTATACATGTGTTCCCCATTCTGAACCCCTCTCCCACCTCCCTCCCTGTACCCATCTCTCTGGGTCATCCCAGTGCACCAGCCTACTGGAAATAAAAG
>NW_011408621.1:0-507 GCF_000754665.1 Bison bison bison | reverse complement strand
TCCACACACTTCTCCCTCTTACAGGGTGTATCCAACCTCCAGAACACTGGTTTTTACACTTGATAGATGTAATAATACTAGAGAGAATGGCCTGAGATTCTCATGTATCCACCCTTTTTTGCCCCCCAAAACCATGTTACTAAGGCAATGGCTTGGGCAAGTAGTTCTGACCCTTTTTGTCCACACACTTCTCCCTCTTACAGGGTGTATCCAACCTCCAGAACACTGGTTTTTACACTTGATAGATGTAATAATACTAGAGAGAATGGCCTGAGATTCTCATGTATCCACCCTTTTTTGCCCCCCAAAACCATGTTACTAAGGCAATGGCTTGGGCAAGTAGTTCTGACCCTTTTTGTCCACACACTTCTCCCTCTTACAGGGTGTATCCAACCTCCAGAACACTGGTTTTTACACTGATAGATGCTGCAGAAATACCACTTGATAGATGCTGCAGATATACCACTTGATAGATGCTGCAGAAATACCACTTGATAGATGCTGAGG
>NW_011408620.1:0-508 GCF_000754665.1 Bison bison bison | reverse complement strand
ACTAAATCATATGCTCCTTTCACCCAACCATGCTACTCCCCCATTCACCCTAAGAACCAGAGTGGATGTTCTACTATATGGGTGTTCTACTTCACTTACCAACAACCTCTGAAAGCACGTTGTGTTGAAATTAGGATATTACCTATTGGTTGTATGAAAGTCTTAGTGGCTCAGTCATGTCCGAGTCTTTGCGACACCAGAGACTGTACTGTAGCCCACCAAGGTCCATGGAATTCTCCAGGCAAGAATACTGGAGAGGGTAGCTGTTCCCTTTCCCAGGGGGATCTTCCTGACCCAGAGATTGAACCCGTATCTCCTGCATTGCAGGCAGATTTTTGTCCTCTGAGCCAATAACAATAATGAGTATTATTTATAAGATGGGCATGATTTTGTGACTTCTTTGGCAGTCCAGTGGTTAAGACTTCATGCTTCCAATGCAGGGAGTTACTTGAGTCTTCTTAGAATCATACTTCATACCTCAGAATATGTGCCATTATTTTTACTTGAG
>NW_011408619.1:0-663 GCF_000754665.1 Bison bison bison | reverse complement strand
GAAATGTTTTATTAATGAAACTTTGTATGTAATCACGCCAATAAAAAATTCCAGTAGAAAAAAGACAATACAATAATTTTAATCACCTTAATTAATTTTTTTATATAAAAGGGAAAATACCTACATATTGATCTGTCACATGAATAGTAGTAACATTAAAATTTCTGTTTCTTAGGCTTGGTTTGTGCAATTTTGTGAGTGATGTCATCAAAATTGATTTTCTTTGAGTGTTCATGTTGAAAAGGGAGCATAATGAGATTTATCCATTCATCTCTCATACTGATCAAAGGGTACTTTTTATTAATTTTAAACTTAAAATATGTTGCACATTAAGCAATAGATATATACATTTTAGGAAAGATTGATTTTAAACAAGGCTAAATTTGATAGACATTCATAAAAATTACATTTTACAATAAATTTCAGAAGCTGCAATGCTTTCTATTTTTTCACCACCAATGCTAGCAATTTCAAATATCTCCAAAATTAAAAAAAATATTCACTAAAATACTTGTATTAGAAAATTCATCATGGGTTACTATTCCATTTGGTAAAGCCTTACATATTTCCTAAGGACTTGGAATTACTTAAGCTCTCTTGGACTTCCCTGGTGGCTTAGACTGTAAGGAATCCACCTGCAATGCAGGAGACCCAGGTTCAACC
>NW_011408618.1:0-602 GCF_000754665.1 Bison bison bison | reverse complement strand
CCTGCCAATGCAGGAGATGTTAAGAGATGCAAATTTGATCCCTCTGTTGGGAAGATCCCCTAGAGGAAGGCACGACAAGCCCATTCCAGTATTCTTGCTTGGAGAATTCCATGGACAGAGGACCCTGGCAGGCTACAGTCCATAGGGTCGCAAAACACTGGACACAACTGGGCAATTCAGCACTTATTACTACAAACTTTTCAGAGAAATAAAGACAATAATAAGTAGAATCAATGACACCATAAATACTCCCATCATAAAATTCAATTGAATTTTATGGTAAAGTATCTTTTGAAGTTTTTATTTTGAAAATGACTTGTAAGAAGTTGTAAAATTAATGCAGAGAGTTCTTGTGTATTCTTTATCCAGATTCCCTTATATAACCATATTATGGTGCTAAAAACAGGAAATGTACAATACAACATAGTTACAAATCTTGTTCAGATTCACTAGTTTTTACATGCACATTTTTTAGGTGTATCAGTTCGGTTCAGTTGCTCAGTCGTGTCCGACTCTTTGCAACCCCATGAATCGCAGCATGACAAGCTTCTCTGTCCATCACCAACTCCCGGAGTGTTATGTAATTTTATCACATGTATGGA
>NW_011408617.1:0-695 GCF_000754665.1 Bison bison bison | reverse complement strand
GGCTGCAAACACAGGAGAGACTGCAAACCTACCCCCAGGTTAGAATGGCTCACAAAACTCAAGGGAACATTTACTTACATTCACCTATTTATTGTGAAGAATACTATAAAGGATGCAGATGAACAACCAGATGAAGTATATAGTGTGAAGTACAAAAGGATCCAAAGCACAGGAATTTCTGCCCCCTTGGATTAGGGGTGCATCACCCTCCCAACTTCCCTGGTGGCTCAGTTGATAAAGAATCTGCCTGCAATGCAAGAGACCTGGCTTTGATCCCTGGGTTGGGAAGATCCCTTGGAGAAGGGAATGGCAGCCCACTCCAATATTCTTGCCTGAAGAATCCCATGGATAGAAAAGCTGGTGGGCTACAGTCAGTGGGGTCACAAAGAGTCAGACATGACTGAGCCCTCCAAGCATGTGGATGTGTTCACCAACTCAGAAGCTCTCCAAACCCTGCGGTTTTTATGTAGGCTCCATTAGGTTGGCATGATGGGTTAAATCATTGACCACTGTTGATTAACTCATCTCCAAGTTCTCTCCCCTTCTCAGAAGTCAAGAAATGGGACTGAAACTTCCAACCCTCTAAACACGCCTTGATCACTTAGGTGAAAAGGCCTCATCCTAAAGCCACCTAGAGCCTGCCAGCCATCAGTTATTTCACTAGAATACAAAAAACACACATGTCGTTTAGGATA
>NW_011408616.1:0-636 GCF_000754665.1 Bison bison bison | reverse complement strand
TAGCAAGCTCTATGAACTGACAACCTAGGACTGAAAATGAGGGTGATGTTTGCCCTGTGACTCCTGCCACGGCTCAGAAAAGCAGGGCAAAGAGAAATCAGTTTAACTGACTATAAAATGAGACCGCAGCTGGCTTTTGGGGTAAATTGATAAAATCTACAGCAAAAGCCATCAACACTTAGAGAACAGCAATTCTGAACTTTCAACTCAACTCATAATGTAATAAAGAACCATATCAAAATGTAGATTAAACAAATCATGGTGAAACTATTCATTCTGCAATATGAAAAGCAAACAGTCATCTAAATAAACTTGTGAGTGATCCCTCAACTTGGAGCAAGAGGAAGATTTTTTTATAAAGCAGGCTTGACAGACTCAGACTCCATCCTTCCCATCTTCAGCAGGCAAAGTACTTTTGGCATATTTTCTTTCCAATTCTTGCTGAAATCTCACCCATTGCAAAATTATTTTTTTTAATATAACTTTATTTATTTATTTTTGGCTGTGCTGGGTCTTTGTTGCTGCTCAGGCTTTCTCTAGTGGCAGCGAGCATGCTCAGTCACTTCAGTCGTGTCTGACTCTTTGCAACCACAAGAACTATAGCCCACCAGCTCCTCTGTCCATGGGATTTCCCAG
>NW_011408615.1:0-516 GCF_000754665.1 Bison bison bison | reverse complement strand
GCAGCACACCAAGCTTCCCTGTCTTTCACTATCTCCTGGAGTTTGCTTGATCAAGCTACATTTAGAGTATTTGATTAGCTACATTTTAAGTAGAATGACTTCTGATTGTCAATATACAACAAATCTTCAAAGAGGTTTCTCTGTTGGAACTACACGGTTACTTTAATGTGATTGTCCAGTCAATTATGTGTGGGGTTTGACCATTTGAATATAGCAGCTGTTGACAGAATTTAACTCTCATCTGCTTTATTTTTTTAAGATACAACTTACTTTACAAGAAGGCTCTTGTTTTGATCCCCACTCTCTATTTGAGCCAGAGAATCAGCAACCCTGCCTCACTCTTCTGGAATTATCATAATGATATCAGAGCCACGGTTGAATCTCCAGGGCTGGCCCGCCTATCTAACCCTGTAGACCAGTCAATTACCAAATGCCAACTGAGCCACAACAGCAGCATCCTGATCCTGCCCTTTCTAGTATCATCCCCAAGCAATCTAGCCACCTAACTCCCCTTCC
>NW_011408614.1:0-561 GCF_000754665.1 Bison bison bison | reverse complement strand
GCTGTGGTTGTAGCACCGTCTTCATGTTTTCTTTATATTGTCACATCTAATTGAATCCTCACATTGATCCTGTTCAGTGTGGATCATTATCTTCATTTTACAGATGAGCATATTGAGGCTTGGGAAAATGAGGTAATGATGTACTGAGAATCATGGATAAGATATGGCAGAGGGAGCCAGAATTGGAATAGGTCTCCATGACTTCAGAACTGATGGATTCAATTCCTAGATTTCTCCAAATAGTTTTGCAGTCATTATATTTAATTACTGAAAAATAGTTGTTTGAGGAATTATGTCACTGTTGTCTTTTCCTTTTCAAATTATTGAATATTAGGATCATTTTCTATTTGTCAGTATAGTTAATGGAAAATTATAGTTAATATAAAAAAGAATATAGATTTTTTTCCCTCTTATTTAAGGCATTTTTTGGAGAAGGAAATGG
Source organism: Bison bison bison (assembly GCF_000754665.1). NCBI lineage: Eukaryota > Metazoa > Chordata > Mammalia > Artiodactyla > Bovidae > Bison > Bison bison. Next base: position 119 of record NW_011408614.1, on the reverse strand, counting down.
CAACCCACTCCAGTATTCTTGCCTGGGAAATCCCATGGATGAGAATCCTGGCAAGCTACAGTCCATGGGGTTGCAAAGAGTTGGACATGACTTAGTGACTAGATAAAAACAACATAAAT
>NW_011408613.1:0-520 GCF_000754665.1 Bison bison bison | reverse complement strand
AGAAGTGGATGGCCATTTCCTCTCCCCCAGGCCCAGGCGCTCTTGGCCGCTTGAGGTATAGAAATCCTCCCACCGAGGCTGGCTTTAAGAAGCACGTGACTGGCTGTTGTGAGCTGGTACAAGCCAGCTCCAGCCCACCTTTGCCCTCTGCTAACATCTGGCAAGAAGACAGGCCTTGGGAGAAACAGGGTGAAGATGAGATCTTTCAGGGTCTGCAGAGGTAACGGCGAGGTGGCCTGGGGGGCCTGGTCCCTGGGACGGTGGGGCAGGGGCTTCTAACAGCCCGAGAATTATTCCTGTGTCTAAAGCTCTGAGTGTCTGAGGCTTGCCTTTTGGCCCCTTTAGAAGCAAATGTGCCCCCAGGGGCCCCGCCGTCGGACTCTCCCCGATCCAGACCGAAGTCTGAGTGACAGCAGCGGGCACAGGCCAGGCACTCCTGCCTCCAGGCCAGCCGGCTGTTCTCTCCCGTCGAATCCTCGGGAAAGCTCGTGAGGCTCCCATGGTACAGATGAGCAAACTG
>NW_011408612.1:0-541 GCF_000754665.1 Bison bison bison | reverse complement strand
AGGATTCCCTTGGTGACCCCAAGAGCATCTTCATGTTTCGCTGTTTTGGCTGGCACTTGGAAGGATGGTTTGTGGTCCTCAGGAGGGGACAGGAAGGGGTGAGAAGGATTTAGGTTCTTCCGAGAGAAAGACTTTCCCAAAGCATGAGAGGTGCCACATGGACTCCTCTGTGGGGGGCTCAGCGGGACCACTTGGGGTCAGCATGCAGCCTGTGACCTGGAGACGCCTGGTGTCAGAGCGGGTGGCTGTGAGGATGACGTGCCGCGGTGCTTGGTCATCCTTGGCCTATGGAAGTGAGACGGGCAGGCTGCTGGCCGGAAATGGAATGATAATCTTCACCCTCATGAAGGCCTCGTGTTTTTGCTCCAAAACACTTGACATCGAGTTATGCATCCATAAAGGCGTCTCTACTAAGAGTTAGTGCTGCTGCTGCTGCTGAGTCGCTTCAGTCGTGTCCGGCTCTGTGCGACCGCATAGACGGCAGCCCACCAGGCTCCCCCGTCCCCGGGATTCTCCAGGCAAGAACGCTGGAGTGGGTTGC
>NW_011408611.1:0-592 GCF_000754665.1 Bison bison bison | reverse complement strand
CCAACATTCACATCCATACAAGACTATTGGAAAAACCATAGCTTTGACTAGATGGATCTTTGTTGGCAAAGTGAAGACTCTGCTTTTTAATATGCTGTCTAAGTTGGTCATAACTTTTCTTCCAAGGAACAAGCGTCTTTTAATTTCATGGCTGCAATCACCAAGTGCAGTGATTTTGGAGCCCAGGAAAATGAAGTCTCTCACTGTTTCTACTGTTTCCCAATTTATTTGCCATGAAGTGATGGGACCAGATGTCATGATCTTAGTCTTCTGAATGTTAAGTTTTAAGCCAATTTTTCCACTCTCCTCTTTTACTTTCATCAAAAGTCTCTTTAGTTCTTTGCTTTCTGCCATAAGGGATTTTCCATCTGCATATCTGAGGTTATTGATATTTCTCCAGTAATCCTGATTCCATCCTGTGCTTCATCCAGCCCAACATTTTGCATGATGTTCTCCGCATATAAGTTAAATAAGCAGGGTAACAATATAAAGCCTTGACATGCTCCTTTCCTGATTTGGAACAAGTCTGTTGTCCATGTCCAGTTCTAACGGCTACTTCTTTTCCTGCATGCAGATTTCTCAGGAGGCAGGG
>NW_011408610.1:0-513 GCF_000754665.1 Bison bison bison | reverse complement strand
CTCAAAGCTATGGTTTTTCTAGTACTCATCTATGGATGTGAGAGTTGAGTATAAAGAAAGCTGAGTGCCGAAGAATTGATGGTTTTGCACTCTGCTGTTGGAGAAGACTCTTGACAGTCCCTTGGACAGCAAGGAAATCCAACCAGTCAATCCTAAAGGAAATCATTCCTGACTATTCCTTGGAATCATTGATACTGAAGCTGAAACTCCGATATTTTGGCCACCTGATGCAAAGAACCAAGTCAATGGTAAAAACCCTGATGCTGGGAAAGACTGAAGGTAGGAGAAGGTGATGACAGAGGGTAAGATGGTTGGATGGCATCACCGATGCGATGGACATGAATTTGAGTAAGTTCTGGGAGTTGGTGATGGACAGGAAAGCCTGGCATGCTGCAGTCCGTGAGCTGGCAAAGAGGCAGACATGGCTGAGCAACTGAACTGAACTGAACTGAAGATGCCATTACAAATATGTGTGTATATTTGCCTGGGTTACCCATGAGGACTTCCCTGGGA
>NW_011408609.1:0-759 GCF_000754665.1 Bison bison bison | reverse complement strand
ATGCGAAGAGTTGACTCATTGGAAAAGACTCTGATGCTGGGAGGGATTGGGGGCAGGAGCAAAAGGGGACGACAGAGGATGAGATGGCTGGATGGTATCACTGACTCGATGCACGTGAGTTTGAGTGAACTCTGGGAGATGGTGACGGACAGGGAGGCCTGGCGTGCTGTGATTCATGCGGTCGCAAAGAGTTGGACACGACTGAGCGACTGAACTGATCTGAACTGAATATCCTAATAGAATGGTGATACATGGTTGGATACAGAAAATAGAGATAACTCCAAAAATGCTTAGAATTTCTTAGAAGTATAGTTTACATGCCTGAAAAGTCATTTTATCCCTTGCAAGAAAAACTTACTATTTTCCCTAAATGCCCTTCCCTTCACAATTGTTAGGCAATTATTGGACATTGGGTTCTACAAAAGCCAACTTGGAGATGGATATACACAATGGTTTTTATGGTGACTTTTGGATCAATACTTGCAAACTAGAGAAGAAGGAAGCAAAACTGGTCTTGCAAAGATGCAGCCCAATCTTAGGCAACTCCATGAGAAGTTCTAGTCTTAGAATAGCCATTCAGATTGACTCAAGTTGTACCAAGATGACAAGACTAGCATACTTCTGCTTTAATCACTCATTGAATATGGGCTGTCCTGGGAAGGGACATGACCCTAGGTGAGGCAGATCTCTGCAGCTTAGGGGTATCAGAAGGGCTGGACAACTGAAGGATGTTTGTAGATCGGAAGAACGTCGTGTAGG
>NW_011408608.1:0-674 GCF_000754665.1 Bison bison bison | reverse complement strand
CCCATTAATGGAATAGATATGGATTTCCAAGAGGACATTAGAAGTGACACGTTAAAGACACTAGCACCTCCATCAGCCTACATCTTGACTGACTTCATGGGACAAAATACATAACACTAGCAACCAACTTGCCATCACTAAATGGACTTTATAGGAGTGAGAAATAACTTCTACTTTGTTGTGCCATTGAGATTAAGATCTGGGGGTTTATCTCTTATTGAAGTTTGCATTAAATCAGTACCAAAATCAGAGGTCCACTGAGCTTGCAACCTAGTGGAGGAATGTAGAGGATCCTATCAAACATAGAGGAGGGAATGACCAACTTGGTTAAGGGAAATAGCAGAAGACTTCCTAGACTGTAACATTTGAGATGAGTCTTAAAGGAGATTCTGCCAGAAAACAAAGAATCAAGTTGAGGGCAACATATGCTAAGGCCCCCACAATGAGAGGGCTTCCCTGGTGGCTCAGACAGTAAAGAGTCTGCCTGCAAGGCAGGAGACCTGAGTAGATCCCTGGGTCAGGAAGATCCCCTGCAGAAAGAAATGCAACCCACTCCAGTATTCTTCCTGGAGACTTCTGTAGACAGAGGATCCTGGCAGGCTACAGCCCATGAGGTAGCGAAGAGTCAGACACGACTGAGTGACTAACACCACAATGAGAGAACTCAATTTGAG
>NW_011408607.1:0-505 GCF_000754665.1 Bison bison bison | reverse complement strand
TGTCCAACTCTCTGTCCATGGGATTCTCCAGGCAAGGATACTGCAGTGGGTTGCCATTTCCTTCTCTACATTACAAAATAGCTGCATTCATCTGCAAGTCAGGATTTTTGGAACTCAAAAATTACCTTACTATTTATATTATATTACAATTCATAGCTGTAATTCCAGGTTGTTCCAAAAAACTCTGCATGACTTGAATATTTCAATTTCTTGCTCTCAGACCCTTTGAAGACCCTGCAATCTCAATCTAAGTGGTACTCATTCCTTAATATTTCCTTGGAGTGTGGAAAGTTCTGGCTTTGAATTGAAAGACCCATCCTACAATACATAAAAGACATGTGCAACTCAATAATAAAAAGAAGGGAATATAAATTTAAAAAACAGACAAAGAATCTGAATAGATATACCTTCAAGGAAAATTTGCAAATAGCCAATGAGCACATGAAAATAGGCTCAACATCATTAGCCATCAGGTGAATGCAAAGCAGATCAACAATTATATCCT
>NW_011408606.1:0-685 GCF_000754665.1 Bison bison bison | reverse complement strand
CACTTAACAGTGACGACTGAAACAGAGGGCAACACACACATGTGAACAGGGAGCACTCAGGCCGGGACACACCCTGCCGCAGAGTCCCCACCCTGGTGCTTGATCAAGGATATCAGAACAGGATAAACTGCAGCTCCAAATATTGAAGCAAAAAAATGGAAAAGAGCACTATTGGTCAATGTAAACTGAAGGTGGATAAGGAATATAAAGAATATAACAATCTACCCTGCCTGAGTTTCCCCAAACGAAGTGCTCTACTCAGCAAAGACTAAGAATGTGTAACATCCTTCACTAGCAGAGCAGAGCAGCAGGATGTGTACTTTCTGTTCAGTTCAGTCCCTCAGTCGTGTCCAATTCTTTGTGACCCCATGAAACACAGCACGCCAGCCCTCCCTTTCCATCACCAACTCCCGGAGTTCACCCAAACTCAAGTCCATCAAGTCAGTGATGCCATCCAACCATCGCATCCTCTGTTGTCCCCTTCTCCTCCAGCCCTCAATCTTTCCCAGCATAAGGGTCTTTTCAAATGAGTCAGCTCTTCGCATCAGGTGGTCAAAGTATTGGAGTTTCAGCTTCAACATCAGTCCTTCCAATGAACACCCAGGACTGATCTCCTTTAGGATGGACTGGTTGGATCTCCTTGCAGTCCAAGGGACTCTCAAGAGTCTTCTACCAAAAAAAAAAA
>NW_011408605.1:0-563 GCF_000754665.1 Bison bison bison | reverse complement strand
TGTTAAGACTGGCAACACAACATAATAGAAAGAGCCTGAGTCTTTGTTGCTCACAGAGTCATTCTACCAAAACTGAACTCTCTATTTTTGGACTCCTTTATATGAAAGAAGAGTAAAGTTCTGTCTTGCTTAAGCCACAAGACTTTCTCAAGCCACAGACTTCGATCTTGTCTATTTCCATTGCTTTATCACTTGTAGATAAACCTAATCTTGAGAATTACCAGGGGTCACCCGTCATTTTGTCAGAACATGGCACTCTTCCCCTCAAACCTCTCTGCTCTCAGTGTTCCCTCTGCCCATCATACCCAACTCTTCTAATTCCCATTCCCCTCTGCTATGCAGATCTCTGCCTTTAACCCATTTAACCCATAATCTCTGCAATTAACCCATTTTCATGGCCCATCTCCATCTCTCAGAGGATTTTTCTAACCCTCCAGTCATTAGATTCTCCTGCTCTTTAGATTCCTCTAGTACCTTTAATTCCCTTCTATGAATAAAACCTGTGAGATAACTATGGCGCGTACGAAGCAGACCGCCCGGAAGTCGACCGGTGGCAAGGCCCC
>NW_011408604.1:0-582 GCF_000754665.1 Bison bison bison | reverse complement strand
TCCAGGGCATGCCCTGATCTTCCCCAGGGGCTGCTGCAAAAGAAGAAGTAGTTGAGGAAATCCTGGAACACCCCTCAATGAGGACAATTACGAGGCCCTCCTCGACATGCTGCCAGGCTCCCCGGGCCCTTGGGCTTAGAGGGAGAGGAAGGAAGGGCCACCTTCTCCCCCGAGCCTCTTTCAGGTCTCCTTGCCTTGGATGTGGAGCCATGGAGCTCAGGGAGAGGGGCAGTTTTTGGTGGGGGGAGGAAAGAATACAGACGGGATGTCTACCAACAACTTTGGGGACAAACCTGAGAGCTGGACCTTTGGGAAGCAAGCCCCCACCCCAAGAGGGACACCCCACCTGAAGCATCAAGGAATCCCTGTATTGCAGTGACTAAGAGGGTGCCTAAAAGGGGACATGCCATGGAACCAATAAAGAAACACCGTGTCCCACACAGGTTCTTTTGATCTGCCTCTTCTGTCTTCTGGTCCTGTTTTTCCAGCAGTCCACACAGGAGACCTCTTTCCCTATTCCAGGGGCAGCAGAGGGAGGAGAAGCAGGGGAGAGGGTGTGGGCAAAGGGAGATAGTGGGTGTG
>NW_011408603.1:0-673 GCF_000754665.1 Bison bison bison | reverse complement strand
GCATCACTGACTCAATGGACATGAGTTTGAGTAAACTCTGGGAATTGGTGATGGACAGGGAGGCCTGGTATGCTGCAGTCCATGGGGTCACAAAGAGTCGGACACGACTGAGCGACTGAACTGAACTGAACAAAGGACATAATAACATGTCGCTCGTCAACAAGATTTTAATATAGCCACTCCAGCTTTCTTGTAATTGGTGTTTGTATAGCACATCTTTTTCCATCCTGTTCATTTTAACCTATCTCGTCTATATATTTAAAGTGGTTTTCTCACACAAAGTATGTAATAGACTTACTGTTTTAAATCTAGTCTGACAATCTCTGATTTTTCATTGAACTATTTAGAATATTTACATTTAATATAATTATCAGTATGGTTAAGTTCAAATATGCCATTTACCATTTGCGTTCTATTTGTCTCAACTTGTTACTCTTTCCTTTTTTCTTGGAGTTAATTGATATTCTTAGTATTCTCTTTATAAATAGCACTCTTGGTGTTATTTTTTTTTAACTTACTAAATTTTTAATGATTGCTCTACATTTTACAATATGTATTTTTAATTCATAATATATGTTCAAATAATATTATACCACTTCATGTATAATGTAAAACCCTTACGAGTATGAATTGCCATTTTCCCCACCCTGTTCTTCAAGCGACTGTCATACAT
>NW_011408602.1:0-582 GCF_000754665.1 Bison bison bison | reverse complement strand
GCAGACTCACAGCTACAGAGAACAGACTAGTGGTTACCAGTAGGGAGAGGGAAGTGGGGTGGGGCAATACTGGGGAAAGAGAGTAAGAGGGACAATCTACCGTTCATGAAATAGGTAATCAGCAAGGCTGTACTCTATGGTGTTGCACAAGGAAATGTAACTACTATTTCGTAACAACTTTAAATGGAGTACAGTCTATAAAATACTGAATTACCTAAGTATTAAGCATGATTCTATTCCCGAAGTCTCAATATGTAACATGGGTTTATGGAAGACTTTCACTGACAAGGTCAGAACTCCCAGAGGTCAGTGGCTGCACCTGCTGTTTTCAGTGCTACATGTCTTGAGTGCAGCTTGAGTGAGGCACAATCCGTATTACTGAGTTTTTAAAGACTTTTTATGATTTAAAATTTTAAGACTACTTTTAGAGCAGTTTAAGGTTCACAGCAAAATTAAAAGATTTTTCCATATTATCCCCCTGGCACGCATAGCCTCTCCCATTACCAACAACCACCACAAGAGTGGGATAGTTGATAAACCTGCATTGATGCATCATAATGGCCCAAAGTCCATGACTTCCCT
>NW_011408601.1:0-573 GCF_000754665.1 Bison bison bison | reverse complement strand
TGGGAACAGTCATCATGAAATGATTTAAGGATTATTATTAACACAACAGATCACCAAGCACAAAGTACTCAAGTGGAAACTCTATACACAAAAGTTCAAGAAATGGAGGATAAAAGAAGCACCTTTCCAGCTTTAACTGCCTGTCTTATATATTTAGTAAATGTGTTTTATGACTGCTAGTACTTTGCTGGCATCCCAACAAAATAAATTAAACAACATTGGTCTACTTAACAAATGGGCAGTCTGGGTTGGTGGAGAGCAGTTCTTTAATTTATTTTACTTGGTAATACTGCTACTGCTTTACTAAGTGAAGGGTCAGGGAGACATTTTTTTAAAAATACAAAACTTTTTATTCTGGAATAATGTTCAGTCAGTTCAGTTCAGTCGCTGTCGTGTCCGACTCTTTGCAACCCCATAAATCGCAACACGCCAGGCCTCCCTGTCCATCACCAACTCCCGGACTCCCTGTCCATCACCAACTCCCGGAGTTCACCTAGACTCACGTCCATCGAGTCAGTGATGCCATCCAGCCATCTCATCTTTGTCATCACCTTCTCCTCCTGCCCCCAGCAT
>NW_011408600.1:0-521 GCF_000754665.1 Bison bison bison | reverse complement strand
TTTGAGGCATTCCAGTGCTGGAGCCTGCAGGCTGTTAGATGGTGCCTGGTCTTTGTGCCAAAATGGAGACCTTCAGGTGAGCTCAAGCCCATCACTATGTGCTGGGGCCTCTGCTGCCAGTGCCCTTGGCCCTTCAGTGAGCCACAGCCACCAGGAGATGCTCCAGGACCCAGAGGCAAGTCTAACTCAGTCTCCTATGGAGTCACTGCTTCGTGCTGGGTCCCAGTGCACGTGACTTCTCACGTGTGCCCTTCAAGAGTAGAATCTGTTTCTCCCAGTCCTTTTGGATTCCTGCACTCAAGCTCTGCTGGTCCTTAAAGCCAAATATTCTGGGGTCTTCTCCTCCCAGTGCCAGACACCCAGGCTGGGGAGACTGATGTGTGGCTCAGAACTCTCACTCTGGTGGGAGAACCTCTATGATATAATTATTTTCCAATTTCTGCCTTGTCCATCCAGTGGGTATGGGACTTGATTACATCATGAAAATGCCTCTACTGTTGTCTCATTGTGGCTTCTTCTTT
>NW_011408599.1:0-565 GCF_000754665.1 Bison bison bison | reverse complement strand
TTTCTAACCCACATTAAAGAACCGTGACCAGTAGAAAGCAGTTGTGTAGGAATTATAGTATATGTGACTTTTAATGTATATATGGATCATTCACTCTTCCTTCAAGAAATACCCAGTAGAGAATCCCCTGGCAGTCCAGTGGTTAGGACTTCAAGTTTCCATTGCAGGGTGTATGTGGGGAACTAAGATTCCACAGCCAAAAAAAAACAAAAAACAAACAAAACAAAACAAAACAAAAAAATAAACTCAGTAACAGTAAAAAAAAAAAAATTAACTCTGAAAAAGAGCTAAATCCAAAAGAGATCTTAATTTTAGTTGAATCAGCCAATTGCAATAATCCAAACACGTTAGATACTCACATTAATGTGGAAAAAAATAGTGGTACACTGAGTTCTTTGCTCATAGAACATGGGAAAGGAAAATCACTAGAAAATATTTGGGGAACATTTCCAGGTCTAAAATTGTTGAAAGTATTCTAAGTAAGCAACTTTTTCATTTTCCCATGGAAAAGATCAATGAGTACCAATGACTTCTAGTAACATTTTGACACAGTATATATGAAATA
>NW_011408598.1:0-548 GCF_000754665.1 Bison bison bison | reverse complement strand
AAAAAAAATGATAATCTTCTTTCACAAATATATAGTTACAGAGACCAACCCAAGAGCTGGGAAAGCCTTATCTATGACATATATAAATGGTACCTCAATTTTAAAATAGAAAATTTATATGCAGATGTGAAACTGATACAAACAAGTCACTAGAAATAACATGTTAACCATAAATCTAAATGCAGTGACGTGGAGTACTGGTCATCAGGAGAAAGACTGTTTCGCTGTGACAGGGAATATTCTCACAACAGTAAGTTGGAGGTTACTGTTTCGCATGTTCAGAATTAATGCAGATACTGCCTCTTACACATGCTGTTTTGGTCTATTGGTAAAATACCATAAACTTTTTCAAAAAGAAAAGGTGTCACATTCTCCACTGGTCTACTGCTTTTGCATTTTTATATGAATACAGTGTAGAATTCAACAATCAGTAAACTGTCTGGAAAACATAAAGATTATGCAAGAGGCCAAGAAGAAACATGATCAAAATGACGAGTTTCCTTCCTGCCCTCAGGCCGGCTGAATTCTGTGGAAGTGGCTTCAGTGAC
>NW_011408597.1:0-607 GCF_000754665.1 Bison bison bison | reverse complement strand
CTTCCTAACACAGAAATTATGAATAATCCTTTGGAAGGTTAGTTAACTTGTTTTTGTCACTGTCTGGAGGAATCCAGGTAATTGTTGAATAAAATGTGTGACTGGAAGGCAACATATATTAGTCACTTTTGAAAATTTAACCATAAAGACAATATTCTTTCTATCTAGGATGTAATAACTACCAAGCTGGGCTTCCCAGGTTGGTAAAAAATCCGCCTGCCAGTGCAGGAAACACAAAAGACAAGGGTTCAATCCTGGGTCTGGTCGATCCCCTGGAGGAGGAAATTACAACCCACTCCACTATTCTTGCCTGGAAAATTCCATGGACAGAGGATCCTGGAGGGCTACAGTCCATGGGGTAGCAAAGAGTTGGATACATACCACTGAGCACAGCTGACTCACAACAACCAATTATTGAATATTTACTATGTGCCAGGCACAATACTAGGCATTTTTCACGCCTTATTTTTAGATAAGAAATAAGAAAAACTTTATAAAATGGATATTATTATCCCAGGAAAGATATAAACATCTGAATGCAGAGGTCCAAAGAATTGCAAGAAGAGATAAGAAAGCCTTCTTCAGCAATCAATGCAAAGAAATAGAG
>NW_011408596.1:0-811 GCF_000754665.1 Bison bison bison | reverse complement strand
GCGACCGGAGGGTGCTCCCCGAAAAAGCACGCACCTAATTCCCTCACGAACCAGCCACCCCAAGCTCTCTCAGTTAAGTTTTTATCCAAGCCTCTTTATACTTGAAATATCAACTATATGTAATTATTTTATTAAATAATTTTCAAATTTTATTATACATATAAACCTAATATATTTTTCAGTATTCTTAGAGATATTTAGTAGCATTTCAGAAGTCTATGAAAAAAATTTAAATGCCTATTTTCTAGTTACTGATCAAATCAAAACACAGTTCCCTATGAAGAACTAAACTAACTTTAAGGATAAACTATGGTGTAAAAAAAAAACTCTAATCTACAAGTCACTAAATCAATTCAAAGCAGATTTTTTTTTTAAATAACAGAATATAAATATTAACTACTTCTGTACAACCTAAAATATAAAATAGAACATGGAAATATACATGGTTTTCCAGATGACCACTATTGAACTAATAAGCCAATTTCAATTTAGGAATTCACCTCCACAAATGAAAACTATAAACAAACACAAGTTCCAAAGCCTCAGTGCTTTGGAAAAAGATCCAAATTTAATTATTTAAATTTAGGAAGCAAGAAAAAATTTTATAGACTTCACTTTCTTAAGACAAACGCAAGCACACACATCATACTTTATATGATCAGACTTTTATACTTTCTGCATAAATTGTGCCAGTTAATTTAGTTTCCCAAAACTTGTACAAGCTAAACTCCTGACTTCTGAAACAGCATAAATTTTTCAAGGAAAGCAAGCAGCTTAACAATTATTTTAAATAACAGCAATATTAAACTCT
>NW_011408595.1:0-724 GCF_000754665.1 Bison bison bison | reverse complement strand
TTTTTTTTTTTTTTAAAGAGTTCCATTTTATAAATGTTGATTTTGACATGTCTGTGTGATACCTAGGTGATTTTGTTTAGAGCTGAAGATTTATGTATGTCTTGAAGTCTTTTTTTTTTTAAATCAAGTCATAGTTTCTAAGTAGGATATTTCCTTTTTCTTTTTTTGCATTTCAAATTTTAGTACAATTTTTAAAGGTTACTTTGCATTTGCAGTTACTACAAAATATTGGCTACATTCCCCACATTGTACAACACATCCTTGATCCTGCCTCACACCCAGTGGTTTGTACCTCCCACTCCCCAGCTCCTGTGTTGTCCCCCCCCACCCTCACTGGTCACCACTGATTTGTTCTTTGTATCTGTGAGGCTGCTGCTTTTTTTGTTATACTCACTGATCTGTTGTGTTAGAGGTCTTACTGTCAGTAGTTTGTTTAGTTCCTTATGCCAGCCTTAACCACCAGTGAATCTGAGGTTGCCTACACACAGAAAAACGTGGTGAAGTAAAAAAAGCAAGGATGGGGGAAATGTATGTTCTTAGAAGAGTTATATATATTAGAACAGAAGGGAGACTCTTGTGATGAGGACTTAAAGATCGTTAACACATCGGGTAGAGACAAAACTTCTTGACTTGAAGAAGTCGTGGGTGTGCAGAAAGATAAGGTAGGTGTCTCTCATCTTCCTGCAGAAAGGTGAGGGAATGGTGGTCTCCACTTGGGAGGGTT
>NW_011408594.1:0-515 GCF_000754665.1 Bison bison bison | reverse complement strand
TTTTCAAGGTTTCCGATCATCTTTACTATCATTATTTTGAATTCTTTTTCAGATAGTTTGCCTATTTCCTCTTCATTTATTTGGATTTCTGTGTTTCTAGTTTGTTCCTGCATTTGTATAATATTTTTCTGCCTTTTCATTATTATTTTTTTTTAACTTGTGTTTGAGGTCTCCTTGTCTGAGGCTTCAAGAAAAGTTGAATTCTTTCCTTGAAGAAGGTGGAATTCTTTCTTCCTTTTGGTTTATGCCCTCTTAAGGTTGGTCTGGTGGTTTGTGTAAGCTTCAATAAGGTTAGATTTGTGCTGAGTTTTTGTTTGTTTGTTTCTTTTTCCTCTGATGGGCAAGGCTGAGTGAGGTGGTAACCTTGTCTGCTGATAATTAGCTTTGTATTTTGTGTTTGTTTGTTGTTTAGATGAGGAATGCTGCACAGGGTGCTACTGGTGGTTGGGTGATGCCGAATAGTACTGTGGAGCTATGGTCTGAATGTTCATGTCCACCCAAATTCATATGTTGGA
>NW_011408593.1:0-603 GCF_000754665.1 Bison bison bison | reverse complement strand
TGTACAGTGAAAGTTTTCCAGAGTGGATTACCAGAGCCTCCATTGGACAATGGAACACAAAAAATTCCGCGTCTAAAATCATGACTTTCAAAGAGAAACCACTTAATATAGGTATGTAGATAAAAGACTGAGACCAACAAGTATCTTCTCTGCTTCTCTTAGTCAGTTGATAACCTGCTCATTTGGATGTTATTTTAGACTCAGCCAACTATGAAGTCCAACTTTCATTTTATTTAATTTCAGAAAAAAATACTCGTCTTTCCCAGTAGTTAGATTCTTCTGTATACATGATATATTCTTTTAAATCACCATTTCTCAAAATAATACTTTTTCTACCAAAAAATTCTACATCTCCTTTAGCACATTCTCTAATCATTATTATATGCTCTCATATGGGTATGTAGGTTAGGTACTAGGTTAGTGTATCAATGCTAAGTTAAGATCAGCTCTGTACCTATAGATTTTACTTAGTCTAGAGAATGCTTCCCTTGTGGCTCAGCTGGTAAAGAATTTGCCTGCAATGCAGGAGACCTGGGTTCCATCCCTAGGTTGAGGAAATCCCCTGGAGAAGGGAAAGGCTACCACTCCAGTATTCTGGCCTGG
>NW_011408592.1:0-502 GCF_000754665.1 Bison bison bison | reverse complement strand
TATATTAAATAACTATTAAAGTCTAATTTGAATGACAGAATCAGAGATACCTCAGGCCATTATTAAAAAAAAAAAATGATTCATTTTGTAGGGCACATTTAAACTGAAATCTTAAGAAAATTCTCACTTCTGTCTTCTTGAAATGTAACCTATACCAGAATAGTATTGTTGCATAAGTTTGCAGTTCTATTTAAACACTTAAACAGCTATTAATTTAGTGTTTAGTTCATTTCTGTTCTGTGTATTTTTAACAGTGAAATTAAATATATCCTTTCTGATTTGTTTGGTTTTAAATTAGGCTCACCCAGGGCTATCTTCCAGAGACTGTGAGATGGCCCTTAGTGCCTTTTGGCATCAGCTTTTATTAAAGTCAGTGCATATTCTTGTCTTTGTCATCTTGGAAGGACATTAGGCTAGTTGTGCCAACTTGGATCCATTTCTGAGGTTTACCGCAGGAAGCAAAATACTGAAATTATCATAAACCATTCGTCTTCAGTTTTTT
>NW_011408591.1:0-596 GCF_000754665.1 Bison bison bison | reverse complement strand
CATAATTCACTATTTATACTTTCTGTGTTTCTTTCGGCAAATATATGCAAATGAGTGTATATATTCTTTTTTTTTGTTAAACACAAAAGATAGCATACTATATATATTCTTTTCACCTTGCTTCTTTTTTCACTTACTAATATAGTCTGGAAACCACACTGTACCACTTAATAGCACTCTTCCTCGGTTTTTTTATGTCTATGTATTACTTCATTGTATGAATATTCCATGGAATTTTTCTTTTTCAGAGACAAATGTTGGTCTCGTTCAGAACAAGAGAGGAAAACAGAAAATAAACCCAGGAGGAGACTGGAATATTTTAATAGTAGTTGTATTTCTAGACCAGATGACAAGTCTGCCAAAACCTGCATGTAGCTGAAATGCATTTTGGTAATGAAAAGTTAATAGAATACTATTGCCTAACTAATAAGACAAAAAAGCAAAGTGGAATGCTTTTTAATGTATCTTATATAGTCTCTTGAATCTTGTGCTTATGGAAAAGCAGGTTCAATGAGGTAGAGACTTGTAGAATGTGGAAGGGGATTTCAGTTACTATAAATATTAAAGATGCCATTCTTGACTCAAAATGTGATTTG
>NW_011408590.1:0-531 GCF_000754665.1 Bison bison bison | reverse complement strand
TGCTCAAGTAAACACTCACAAATACACACATGTGCACAGAGATACTCACATACACACATACGTACTCATGCTCACACACAAACATATCTGAAAAACTAGTTTTGCCCGAAAGGCTATTCTTGGATGACTGTGTTTTGATGTACAGATTTAAAAACTCCTTTAAAATAAGCTCTCCAACATTATTTAGAATTTGTGAAACCGAACCTTGCATTACTATCTTTTGTATCACTTCCTTCATGTTTATGAATTTTATATCTTTACACTGGATTCTTTCTGCAGAAATTCTTTTATGACAAGAATACTTTTTTTTTCTCTATTAGCTGAAAGATGAGATAACAAATTAGGTGGCATAACTTCACCAGTTTTCTAAAAAGTAAACATCTTAAAACATTATGTTCAGAAGCACAAGTGACAGAAAATTTCTCCTGTAGAAATATTTAAAAAAAAAAAAAAAAAGAAATATTTAAGGCGTGGAATTTTCTGATCTAACTTTTGGATGTAGAGAGACAGTTCTGGTTTGTATTGTAATTT
>NW_011408589.1:0-544 GCF_000754665.1 Bison bison bison | reverse complement strand
GATCCCTGGATCAGGAAGATCCCCTGGAGAAGGAAATGGCTACCCACTCCAGTATTGTTGCCTGGAGAGTTCCATGGACAGCAGAGCCTGGAGGGCTACAGTCTAAAGTGTCAGAGCCAGACACAACTGAGCAATTGACACTTTCACTTTGTACCAACGCCAGTTTCCTGTTTTGCTATTACACTCGAGTTATACAAAATGTACTCACTGAGGAAAAGTGGGTAAGCAGTGCATGGGACCTCTCTGTACGATTTTCTAGTGTCTCACACCTTTGCCATTACTTCAAAAGAAAAATTTAAAGAAAGAGAGAAATATATGTATCACAAATTTAAACGTTTGCTTACAACTTGATTTCCAATAAATCATTTCCACTACATGAAATCAAGGTTGACTATATAATAAAGTTTCAAGACAAAAATATGTGTGCTTGTATATCTCTTTTCCTCACTACTCTGAACTGCTATTAAAAGACGTCTAAAATACCACACACATATACACACAACTAGTTAGTAACCATTTCCCAGAAAAGGTTCTACAAGATGAT
>NW_011408588.1:0-622 GCF_000754665.1 Bison bison bison | reverse complement strand
GAGGCAGTCAGGCCCAGTGGGATCCAGGCGTGGGTGTTGCTGTTGGGCAGTTACGAGGTGGACAGAGGGCTGCTGTGCAGCAGCTGAGCCCCCGGCCAGCTGCCGCCGCCTGCGCTCATGCCTTCCTGCAGGGCTGCCTGCTCGTGACCTCGGGGTTCTCTCTCTACCTGGGGAACGTGTTTCCTTTGGAGATGGACTACCTACGCTGTGCTGCGGGCTCGGTGAGTAGCGGTCCTCCGTCAGCACCGAGTTCTTGACTCTGAGATTGACGCATTGCTGTTGCTCACTTCTCATTCAAAAAACTCTCTGTATACTTTGGCTTCTGTCACTTCTGAAATGGATGAATGAAGCAAGCCTGCCTTCCTCCACCAACTCCGGGGTGAGAAGCGGCCCTTTGATTTCTCACAGGCGGCTGCGTGCTGCTCTGGGCCGTCCCACGAGCCGGCAGGGAACCCCCTCCGTGGTTTGGGGGCTGCACCTGCCCGCCCCAGAGCTTGTGCCTGCTCTGGACTCAGAGTGCTGAGGCCCAGGGGAGCTACTGGTCCACACAGAGAAACAACCAGTGACCCCAGCCAGCTCGAGCACAGGACATGTTCCCTGGGGTCTTGGGGGGGGGGGGGCC
>NW_011408587.1:0-682 GCF_000754665.1 Bison bison bison | reverse complement strand
TAAAGCTGATTTGCTGGTACTGAACTCTCTTAACTCTTACTTGCCTTAAAAAACTTTTGATTCCTCCACTGATTTTGAAAGAGATCCTTGCTGGGTACAGTAATCTTGATTGGATATTTTCCCTTTTCAATACGTTCAGTATATCCTGCCATCATCTTCTGGCCTGCAGTTTCTGCTGAATGATCAGCTGTTAAGTGCATGGAGTTTCCCTTGTGTGTTACTTGTAGCTTCTTCCTTGCTGCTTTTAATATTCTTTCTTTGTGTTTAGTCTTTATTAGTTTGATTAATATGTGTCTTGGCATGTTTCTCCTTGTGTTTATACTGTATGGGACTCTTTGTGCCTCTTGTACTTGTTTTACTATTTCCTTTTCCATTTGGGGGAAATTTTCAACTATAATCTCTTCACAAATTTTCTCCTACCCTTTCTCTTCTCCATTAGCTTTTTTCCTTAGTTGTGCTTCCTACAGCCCACTTGACTTTTCACTGCAGGACATCTGGCTGTATGTGAATGATGACACCATCATGATTATATAGGTCATTAAGATTTCTTTTTGTATACTTCTTGTGTGTATTCTTGCAGAGAACATCATACAAAATGTCAGGCTGAGTGAAGCACAAGCTGGAATCAAGATTGCTGGAGAATATCAATAACCTCAGGTGTGTAGATGACACCACCCTAATT
>NW_011408586.1:0-530 GCF_000754665.1 Bison bison bison | reverse complement strand
AATTTCATGGCTGCAGTCACCATCTGCAGTGATTTTGGAGCCCAAAAAAATAAAGTCTGACACTGTTTCCACTGTTTCCCCGTCTATTTCCCATGAAGTGATGGGACCGGATGGAAAGGGATGCTTACTGCCTATTATAAAAGTTTAAGGATCCCAAACTGAGGTTTCCTCCTTTGTAATGCAACTTAATTTATATGTATGTGTCATGTAACCATTCTTCATCACCCTGTAGGGAGTGGGACTCAGGCTTATAGGGTAAAAACACAGATACTCAGACTATTTTTATTAATGTGAGTAATAAACTATCCTTTGTCTATGAACAAAAATCCCATATAGTCTACTGGCACCCAAGAAACTGTGTCAGGTAACTTGTTAGCTCACAAATAGGGTTCACTTCAGTTCAGTCGCTCAGTCATGTACAGCTCTTCACGACCCCATGGACCACCGCACGCCAAGCCTCCCTGTCCAACACCAACTCCTGGAGTTTACTCAAACTCATTTCCATTGAGTCAGTGATGCCATCCAACCAT
>NW_011408585.1:0-515 GCF_000754665.1 Bison bison bison | reverse complement strand
TTTAGGTTTTTTTTTTTTTAATGGATGAATCTCTGGTTGTGGTAGAAAAATCATGGGAAAAGCAGATTATATGAAATATGGAATTCAAGCCAAAAATTATCCTGATTTTTTTTTTTTAATTGGAGGATAATTGCTTTATAGTGTTGTGGTGGTCTCTGCCATACATCAGCATGGATCATAATTATTCTTGACTTGAGTCAGATAAACTCATGGAATTTTCCATTCAAAACTAGTTGTTTTACTTTGCTGAATAATAGCAAGATTTGTATGGGTGGTAAGTGCAGAAGACAGGGACCAGAGGGTAAGATGACAAGTGAAGGATCATAGCAGTAGGAGAGAGGATTTCATCTGATCTTGACCCAGGCTATAACTGTCTGATTTCTGTCATCTTCCTGGTGTCTGTTTACTGCATTTCACAGTTCCTTCTTGGTCATAGTATCGTGTATTTGTTGTTGTTGAAGAAGACTATTGAAAGTCTCTTGGATTGTAAGGAGATCCAACCAGTCCTTTCTAAA
>NW_011408584.1:0-556 GCF_000754665.1 Bison bison bison | reverse complement strand
GACAGTTGCACTTTTTATGAGGAAGGTAGGTATCTCTAAAACTACTGTCTAACATTGGGCTTCTGATACCTTCCCCTTCCTACCTTGCTTGCTATGAACACCAGTTTCTTTCATAAATTGTTGAGGCCTGAAACCTTGGAGACTTCTCTCCTACTCACTGTCTCAGCAGATTCTTTTGGCTTAACTTTTATTTTTTAATATTTATTTATTTATTTGGCTGTGCTGGGTCTTAGTTGCGGCACTTGGGATCTTTGATCTTTGTTGTGGCGTGTGGAATCTTGTGGTGTGCGAATCTAGCTCTCCAACCAGGGGCCTAATCCAAGCCTCCTGCATTGGGAGTGTGGAGTCTTAGCCACTGGATCACTGAGGAAGTCCCTTTGGCTTTACTTTTAAGTTAGGTCTAGAATCAGTCAGTTGAGTTGCTCAGTCGTGTCCAACTCTTTGTGACTATATGGACTGCAGCACACCAGGCTTCTCTGTCCATCATCAACTCCCGGAGCTTGCTCAGACTCATGTCCATCGAGTCAGTGATGCCATCAAATCATCTCATCCTCTG
>NW_011408583.1:0-586 GCF_000754665.1 Bison bison bison | reverse complement strand
CAGGGAAGCCTATCCTTCCCCAAACTACTTCTCATTCCTACCCAAGTTTTTCTTCTTTCCATATTACATACCAGAATCATGATGTTGTTTCCTATTCAAATTATATCCTTTTTCAAAAAATAAATTTATTTTATTTTTTGAAATAATTTTATTTTATTTTATTTATTTTTTGAAATAATTTATTTTATTTTTTGAAATTAAATAAATTTATTGAGAAATCTTTGACACTTAAAAATTGTATAGATTTAATGTAGCATACTTGATGTTTCAATATATTTATACATTGTGAAAAGATCCACAATCAAGCTAAATAACTTATCTGTCACCTTTATAAAGTTACCATTGTGTGTATATTGAAAATACCTAATTTAAGATCTGTCATCTTGAAACTGAAGTCGCTCAATCATGTCCGACTCTTTGGGACCCCATAGACTGTAGCCTACCAAACTCTTCTGTCCATGGAATTTTCCAGGCAATAGTACTGGAGTGGATTGCCATTTCCTTCTCTAGGGGATCCTCCCAACCCAGGGCTCAAACCCGCGTCCCCTGCATTGTAGACAGACATTTTACGGTCTAAGCCACCAGA
>NW_011408582.1:0-528 GCF_000754665.1 Bison bison bison | reverse complement strand
CTTCCTCCTGGAAGGAAGACACTAAAAACCAGGATCTGTGCATGGGGGTCCTCACGGGAATGTCTTCCCCAGATGCTCTGTTCAGCACCACGGGCTCACCCAATGCCTCCACCCTGGATACACGACCCACGCCCACAGCATCACCCTCGCACAACACCCCTGGCTCCGTCCTGTGAGACACAGGGTGCAGCTTCGAAATTCCTGCCCCCGGCACCGGGGAAGCAAGCTGCCGACGGGAGGTTTCAGACTCGGGGTGTGCAGTCAGGGCGCTGTGCTGAGATCAGCCTGAGTCATTTCTTCCTGCCTTAGTGAGCCTCTGCCGTTCATCTGAAGCAAGTTGGACCGTCTGCTTTCCACCCTTCCTAATTTGTGGGTGTGCGTATAAATACTGAGGTGAAAGTGAAAGTCACTCAGTCGTGTCCGACTCTTTGCGACCCCGTGGACATACAGTCCCCAGAATTCCCCAGGCCAGAATACTGCAGTGAGTGGCCTTTGCCTTCTCCAGGGGATCTTCCCAACCCAGGGATC
>NW_011408581.1:0-556 GCF_000754665.1 Bison bison bison | reverse complement strand
CCTGTGTTGGCAAGCAGGTTCTTTACCACAGCACCACCTGGAAGCCCTTGGTTGTACTAGCAGAGGGAAACAGACCTGAGTCACAGAGTGAGGTGTACACCTAGGGTGACCTGGCTGAAGCATTAGAGTAGGTACCAGCCCAAGAAAGGTTAAAAAGTTCATGTTTCCTGAGGTGTCTGGGAAAGCCCAGAGGAGAGAACACTGTGCTTCCTAACACAGGCTAATATTTAGTTGCTAAATGATAACTAAGGGCTTATTATGTGCCAGATAACTCAGATTGGCTTGCTTTATTTCACTTAACATTCAAAATAGCTTAATGAGATAAGCACTGTTCTGTCCTCCAGTTTACTGAAGCAGCCACACAGAAAGTCCAAGCTTTTGGACCATGTGATTTTATTTTGATACTCTGTATAAACAGATGTCAGCATAAAAAATTTTAAGAGGAAAACCAGTCCCTTTGTTGTTAAAAGTTTATCCTAAAATAAACTAAGTGATGACAGTTTCTCAGGCAGCACCCAACATTAGTGAAGCTCTAACTTTGTGCCATATTAAAGAT
>NW_011408580.1:0-593 GCF_000754665.1 Bison bison bison | reverse complement strand
ATTTAGACACAGGACTGTTTTCTGTGAATACTAATTTACCAGTGCACCATAATGAACAACTTATTTCTATGTAAGGTGCCAAAGTTTTAATGGGTTTAATGGAGATAGGTTCAATATCTGTAGGTTTTTTTGCTAAAGATGATTATGCATTCAGGAGTTTACACTATAATCTGAATTGTTTTATAATGAAAGATTAGTTCTTTTAATTCATGTTTTTATATAAGTCAACTAGCTATGCCTTGTAAAACTGGGGGGAGGACAGTTTGTTATAAAGCATACGATTTTACCACTTGGCTTTTACTTGTTACTCTGTAATCAACTACCCTTCTTAGAATTAATTGGTTTGTTTTATTTTAGGCAAAATAACAATAATTTGATGAAAAAAATTGAGGGGAAAAAAAAGTCCTTTTTTTGAAAGGACAGCTTGAGTGAGTCCACCAATATTGCTAAGTGAATTTTTAAGGAATATGTGAAACCCATCCCTGTACGAATGACCTTGTGCTTTACCAAAATTAAGTACAGCTATATCAGTGTTTGTAAATCCCTTCTGCACAAAAGTAAAGCTGACTTCCACAAAGAGGTGACACCACAGA
>NW_011408579.1:0-579 GCF_000754665.1 Bison bison bison | reverse complement strand
ATAGATTCTATGGATTCTATGTTAAGCTTGGTTGAACAATTTCAATTTCATTGTACTGAGAAATAGTGTGAATTGCTACATAAAATGTGACCCTAGGTGAATAGTATAGTGATTATTACTTCCTGGTTTCTCCAACATGAAATTTAACATGCTATTGCAAAAGACAAGCTAACCTGGTCAAGTTTTTTGTGGGTTTTATGTGTGTGTGTGTGTTTGTTTTATTTTTGTTTTTTAGTAGAAGACATATACATTGATTATTTACTGCACTCTTGGTTTATAAAATGGAAACTGACATTTAATACTTAATACTTTATAAAATTCCTCTTACATATATTCTAATTGTTAGATACTTTCTAACAATACTGTTTCCATTCAGTGGTTCTACTCTCTTAAGAAGAAAATTTTAGTATTATAGATATTTAGAGAAGAGGGCACTTTGGGTGTTTGGGTATCTGAGTTAAGGCCCAAAGAAGCTTGTATGGTGATTTCATGAGAATAAAATTGGCCATGTAACATATTTACAATACATTATAGCAGAGATGTAGGAACAAAGAGAAATAAAATACTTTCCAAAAATCT
>NW_011408578.1:0-541 GCF_000754665.1 Bison bison bison | reverse complement strand
TTATTTTTCAAAATAAGAATATATCTTGGATATTTTCGTGTGTTAGTGTTTTAAATTTACATTAAAATGTACTCATCTAAGCCACAACTATAGCTAGTGTGACTTTTGCATCTCTTCTCTAGAGTAAAAAATATAATATTCTCTAGGAAATTCTGATTGTGCTGGCTAATGCTTGCTTACCTCTCTTAACCCCACATGAATAAAATTAAAATAACTCGTGTATGTCATTGTTGTTGTTGTTCTGTTGCCCACTCATGTCTGACTCTTTGTGACCCCATGGACTACAGCAAGCCAGGCTTCCCTGTCCCTCACTATCTCCCAGAGTTTGCCCAAGTTCATGTCCATTGCATTGGTGATGCCATCCAGCCATCTTATCCTCTGATGCCCTCTTCTCCTTCTGCCCTCTATCTTTCCCAGCAAATTGTGCATCCCCTATGACAAGTGCTTATATGGAAACATTACTTATTATTAGTGTCCCAAACCAAAAAGACAGCAATTCTACAAGGAGTATCAAAAAGAGCTTCATAGAGGAATTATTTGG
>NW_011408577.1:0-516 GCF_000754665.1 Bison bison bison | reverse complement strand
TAATTCAAAAAGATACGTGCACCCCGGTGTTCATAATAGCACTGTTTACAGTAGCCAAGACATGGAAGCAACCTAAATGTCCATAAACAGAGGATCAGATAAAGAAGTTGTGGTGTATGTATGTGTATGTAGTGGAGCATTACTCAGCCAGAAAGCAGAATGAGATCAGGTCATTTGTAGACATGTGGATGGACCTAGAGGCTGGCATACAGAGTGAAGTCAGAAAGAAGAAAACAATTATTTTATATTAGCATTGGAGAAGGAAATGGCAACCCACTCCAGTGTTCTTGCTTGGAGAATCCCAGGGGGATTCTGGGATTCGGGGATGCCTGGTGGGCTGCCATCTATGGGGTCGCACAGTCGGACACAACTGAAGCGACTTAGCAGCAGCAGCACATGTATGTGGAATCTGAAACAAACTGGTATATAAGTGATCCTATTTACAAAGTAGAAACAGAGACACACTTAGAGAACATTTGTATGGATACCAAGGCACCCCGCCTTGAACTGATTTGG
>NW_011408576.1:0-510 GCF_000754665.1 Bison bison bison | reverse complement strand
GAGGTTTTTTCAGGCACTTACAGCGGCCACCACTACCCCCTATTGCTTAAGCGCGCGCAGGGGAGAACTGAACAGCGCCAGCTGGGGTGGGAGGTGCCTAAGTGTGCACGCATGCGTAGTAGGACGCACGCAGGCGCAGTACGGTCCCCCGGGCGACGGCGGTGGCGGCGGCTCTTCGGGGTGCTCGGCTCCCTCCCATCTAGGCCGGCCCCGGCCCGTCTCGCCGCCAGGAACTCACTATTTGGGGCCGCGGACTTTCTGGAAAAGCCCCACAAAAGTAAAGCTTTGGGGCCTGGGGGGAGCCGGAAGTACCGCCTCACGATCCCCAAAGACTATCGGGGAAACGGAAGTGGCCGTCGGTGGCAGGTTGGGGGAGACCGGAAGTGACGGTACTGTGGGGAAGTCGGGGGCGGAGCTGGGTGGTAGGGTGTGTGTGTGTGTGTGTTTGGAGTGTGTGTGTGTGTTTGGATGTGTGTATGTGTTTGGAGTGTGTTAGTTGTGCCTATCTGC
>NW_011408575.1:0-504 GCF_000754665.1 Bison bison bison | reverse complement strand
ATTTTTTTTTTTTTTTTTGATTCTAGTTCTCGAAGGTCTTGTAAGTCTTTATAGAACTGTTCATCTTATTTGGTTGGAATATAGACTTGGATTACTGTGATGCTGAATGGTTTGCCTTAGAAACGAACTGAGATGATTCCATCATTTTTGAGATTGCATCCAAGTACTGCATTTCAGACTTTTGTTGACTATGAGAGGTACTCCATTTCTTCTAAGGAATTCTTGCCCTCAGTAGTAGATACAATTGTCATTTGAATTAAATTTGCCCATTCTGGTCCATTTTAGTTCATTGTTTTCAAAAGAGTCAATGTTCACTTTTGCTGTTTCCTGTTTTACCACTTCCAATTTACCTTGATTTTTAGATCTAACATTCCAGGTTCCTATGCAATGCAGTATTGTTCTTTACAACACTAGAGTTATTTTCAACACCAGACACATCCACAGCTGGGTGTCATTTTTGCTTTGGCTCAGCCTCTTCATAGTTTCTGGAGCTATTTCTCCACT
>NW_011408574.1:0-586 GCF_000754665.1 Bison bison bison | reverse complement strand
TTTGTGGATCATCCATTTGTTACTCATGAAGACTGTTACTGAAAGAGAATTTGACTCTCTTTCCCATCACATTTGCCTACAGACATAGAGGACTATAGGACTTCCCTGTAGTTCAAATGATAAAGAATCTGCCTACAATGCAGGAGCCAGGGGTGATCCCATGGTTGGGAAGTTCCTCTGGAGAAGGGAATGGCAGTACACTCCAGTATTCTTGCCTGAAGAATTCCATGGACAGAGAAGCCTGGCAGGCTACAGTCTGTGGGGTCGCAAAGAGTTGGACACGACTGAACGACTAACACAAGCATGCATATAGAGGATACATCACAGGCTTTCACTAGATCATTGTATGGAGACACCAGAATATACTGGTTTTCAGAGTTCTTTATTCTGTGGAATTAGAAAGAAATATGGGGGGAAGACTTCCTTGGTAGTCTAATGGTAAAGAATCTGCCTTCCAGTGCAGCATACATGGATGGGTTTGATCCCTGTCCTGGGAAAAGCCCACATTCTGGGGAGCAAAGCCTGTAAGCAAATAAGCCTGCTCTGTAGAGCCCACGCACTGCAGCTACTGAAGCTTGAGTGCCTA
>NW_011408573.1:0-708 GCF_000754665.1 Bison bison bison | reverse complement strand
TGTGATAATGAAATTTACCAAAATTTAAACAGTGCAAAAGCTAGCATCAGTTCATCATTGGTAGTTAAGTCATTTTAATAGATCCCCTCTGAGGACTTTTCCTATTTAAGTATTTTGTGATTTAAAAAATATTCAGTTTTGTTCACAGTTTGAAACAGTTAATTGGCAGAGATATGAGTAGATAGTAGAAAAAGATTCAGGAGGATAATCTAGGAATTCCTAGATTTCTAGATAAATTCTATAATTTATAAACTGAAAAATCAGTCCTTTAGTAGATAATGAACTGTGTAATTTCTTATGAAGTTATTTCCATTCCTTTGGTAAAAGTGAAAGTCACTCAGTCATGTCCAACTCCTTGTGACCGCATGGACTATACAGTCCATGGAATTCTCCAGGCTAGAATACTAGAGTGGGTAACCTTTCCCCTCTCCAGGGGATCTTCCCAACCCAGGGATCGAATCCAGGTCTCCTGCATTGCAGGCAGTCTTTACCAGCTGAGCCACAAGGAAAGTCCAAGAATACTGGAGTGGGTAGCCTCTCCCTTTTCCAGGGGATCTTCCCGACCCAGGAATTGAACAGTGGTCTACTGCATTGCAGGCAGATTCTTTACCACTGAGCTATCAGGTATGTGAATACCTGATATTTTAATGGTTCTTTGTTTTTATATTTCTGAGCAATTTCAATCATATAAAACTTTAGAGATTTTTA
>NW_011408572.1:0-517 GCF_000754665.1 Bison bison bison | reverse complement strand
AGAATCTGAACCATTTAATACTTTCAATGAGAAGGATACAAGGTTCTCTCAACGGTTAAGAAGCTGCTTTTCAGCAGAGAGTCACTTGGGCCCGTTGACTGCAGAGAGCTGTTCTCCGGCCACCAGCTCCAGGCCGGCTGGCCATGGCTCCAAGCTCTTCTGTGAGTAATTAGCGATGACCAATTCCCCTGGAGGCCCCGCTTCTGGACACAACTGGTGTGATCTAACTTATCCATGAGGCAAGCTCACACTGGAATTATTTTTCCAACGGAAACACAATATTCCTCTTGGATACGATACCTTATTAAATCTGACCTTTTGTCGTATTACAAACACTAAGTGTTTCATAAAAGCTGGAAAACACTATAATACCCAAGAAAAATCTGACATAGAAAGTTAATAACCTGGTGCGGCAGAGAGCAGAAGTGTCCTTCATTCAGAGAAGAACGTCTAAAGTGAAAGGATGGGTGAAGAGCCAAAAGTCTAGAAATCCATCCCAACTGTGTCACTGGGAGGC
>NW_011408571.1:0-511 GCF_000754665.1 Bison bison bison | reverse complement strand
TATGTAGCAAGGAAAGGAATATGAGTGGTGGGGGGTGGGTATGTCATCCTTCAGTTCTCTCTCCCTCTAGAAGTTTCTATGCTATGGACCATGGTCACAGGGCTCCCAGAGGTCAGTGAGAGAGGAATGTTTGGTGACTTCATCAAAGCCTGACCCATAGAAGGCTGCCTCTCAGCAGCCAACATTAGACTTCTGGGCCATCTGCCAGGCTCAAGAAATGACCTACTGGGAACTCTCTGGTAGTCCTGGAGTGGTTAGGACTCTGCAATTTCACTGCTGAGGGTGTGGATTCTATCCTCAGTTGAGGAACTAAGATCCTGCAAGCTGCATTGGCAGGCCACCTAAGAAACAACAACAGAAATACAGATATGACCCGTTCCCACCTTTCCTTCCATGGACAACCCCAAGGCCAACTCCAGTCCAGGTCCATTGCTGTGCTCAAGGAGGAAGCTCCCTGGGGCTTGTGGCCATGGAGTGACATGTGGTCAGCCTGAGTGTCCACCAACAGGGC
>NW_011408570.1:0-500 GCF_000754665.1 Bison bison bison | reverse complement strand
TGCAGAGTTCCAAAGAATAGCAAGGAGAGATAAGAAAGCCTTTCTAAGTGATCAATGCAAAGAAATAGAAGAAAACAATAGAATTGGAAAGACTAAAAATCTCTTCAAGAAAACTATAGATACCAAGGGAATATTTCATGCAAAGATGGGCACAATAAGGACAGAAATGTTATGTACTTAACAGAAGCAGGTGATAATAATAGGTGGCAAGAATACACAGAACTCTACATAAAAGATTTTAATGACCCAGATAACCATGAGGGTGTGATAACTCACCTAGAGCCAGACATCTTGAAATGAGAAGTCATGTGGGCCTCAGGAAATGTCACTACAAACAAAGCTAGTGGAGGTGATGGAATTCCAGCTGAGCCATTTCAAATCCTAGAAGATGAGGCTGTGAAAGTACTGCACTCAATATGCCAGGAAATTTGGAAAACTCATCAGTGGCCACAGGACTGGAAAAGGCCAGTTTTCATTCCAGTCCCAAAGAAATGCAATGC
>NW_011408569.1:0-643 GCF_000754665.1 Bison bison bison | reverse complement strand
TCAGGGGCTGGAAAGCTGACTGATAAGAATGTGCTGGTGGGACTTCCCTGGTGGTCCAGTGGTTAAGACTTCTGCTTCCAGTGCAGAGGGTGTGGGTTCAATCCCTGGTTGGGAACTAAGATCCCAATGCCTGACAGCCAAAAAGCCAAAACACAAAACTGAAGCAGAGGTGTAACAAATTCAACAAAGACTTAAAAAAGGATCCACATCTCCAAGAGGAGTGGGATGGGGTCGGAGGTGGGAGAGAGGTCAGGAGGGAGAGAATATGTGTATACTTATGGCTGATTCACGTTATTGTACAGCAGAAACCAACATAATGTTGTAAAGTAATTATCCTCCAATGAAAAAAAATTTTAAAGAAAACTGGTCAAGGATAGGAAGAAGTACTTCACCAGTGATGAACTACAAATTATTTTAAAAATAAATACAAAGTTAAATGTTACTAGTGCTTAAAGAAAATAAATAAAAATATGATGCCATTTTCTCCCTAAAAAGAAAGAAAAAAAAACATTTAGACATACAAAACATACTTTAAAAGAAAAAAGAAATGGTAGTTGCTGGTTATACCAGCATTTTGAATGAATGAAGGAGCATGCCATGCATGCAAAGTCGCTTCAGTCATGTTCAACTCTTTGCAACCCTA
>NW_011408568.1:0-505 GCF_000754665.1 Bison bison bison | reverse complement strand
AGTGAGAAATAGATTTAAGGGACTAGATCTGATAGAGTGCCTGACGAACTATGGACGGAGGTTTGTGACATTGTACAGGAGACAGGAGGCAAGACCATCCCCAAGAAAAAGAAATGCAAAAAGCAAAATGGCTGTCTGAGGCCTTAGAAATAGCTGTGAAAAGAGAAGCAAAAGGCAAATGCGAAAAGGAAAGATATACCCATTTGAACACAGAGTTCCAAAGAATAGCAAGGAGATGTAAGAAAGCCTTCCTTAGTGATCATTGCAAAGAAATAGAGGAAAACAATAGAATGGGAAAGACTAGAGATCTCTAAAGAAAATTAGAGATACCAAGGGAACATTTCATGCAAAGATGAGCTCAATAAATGGCAGAAATTGTATGGACCTAACAGAAGCAGGGCTATGGTTTTTCCAGTGGTCATATATGGATATGAGGGTTTGACTGTGAAGAAAGCTGAGCACCGAAGAATTGATGCTTTTGAACTGTGGTGTTGGAGAAGACTCT
>NW_011408567.1:0-529 GCF_000754665.1 Bison bison bison | reverse complement strand
AGATCCTGAAAAGTGCTGCACTCAATATGCAATATGCACTCAATATGCAATATGCCGGCTCCCGGCAGCAGTGACTGTCAGCTGAGCTCCAGATGAGAGAAGGGGCCACTTTTGCAAAGAGCTCAAGGAAGGGCCCTCCAGGAGAAGCCCCAAGGACTTCCTGACTCTGGATGGTCCAGCTGGCCTGGGGTCTGGTCGGCTCTCAGGCTGACTTCAGCAAGGACGTCAAGGACCCCAAGTGTGAACACTACACCTCCCCTCTCAAGGGGGAGGGGCGGGGACAGGGGCCCCAGCCCCACCTGCACATCCCAATGAAAAAGGAGCAAGACCCAGCTAGAAAAACAGGCAGAGACATGGGGAAGTCACCCGCCCATCACTGCCCTGGGCCAGGCGCCCGCCCCACGGAAGTGGAGTGCTACATCCAGATGCGAATTGATCCAGGTGAGGACTGGATCAGCCAACGGTGGGAAGGAGATTTGTGCTCCCAATGTGGGGGCTCAAGCTGAGCACAACTCTTATTGTCAGTGTG
>NW_011408566.1:0-738 GCF_000754665.1 Bison bison bison | reverse complement strand
GCTCTGCTATCTAGCAATTAAAATTATAGTGGAGGCAACTAATGTAGACAGAGCACAAATTTTGTCACACTTGATCACCCTTTTCTATATCATGCTCAACTACCGTAATGAGGAAATATGGAAAATGGAAAATGTCAACTAGCTAAGAGGTGAATGTTTTCTCCTATTGGAGTTCTAAAGTTGAAAAAATAGTTCCTTGTTGGGTAAACATAGTAATTGACTTTTATAGCCTTTTAGAAAACACATATGTGTGCAGCCTTTTTAAATATAGAAAGAAATGCATTATATATTAATGAATGAACGAATAAAAAATGAGTCTGCTAAGTTTCTATCAGCATCCAAAATAAAGTATGTAGTGATGTCAAGAACTCTAAATAGTTAACTATTATTTTCATATTTTCATAGTCACTGTTACCAGTTATTGTTAATCTTGTGGTATTTCACAGCCTTTCAGTCCTGCAAAGGTACATTCCATTATCCTTTCCACAGTTCTTTATCCAGCATCCAAAGTTCTGTCCCAAGTCAGCAATTCCATGAAATGTTGAGATAATTGATGTGGAGCAGAGCATTTCTGGAGAAGGCAGTGGCACCCCACTCCAGTACTCTTGCCTGGAAAATCCCATGGATGGAGGAGCCTGGTAGGCTGCAATCCATGGGGTCGCTAGGAGTCGGACACGACTGAGCGACTTCACTTTCACTTTTCACTTTCATGCATTGGAGAAGGAAATGGCAACCCAC
>NW_011408565.1:0-518 GCF_000754665.1 Bison bison bison | reverse complement strand
TTCCATCTATGGGGTCACGACAGAGTCGAACACAACTGAGGTGACTTAGCAGCAGCAGCAGCAGCAGCAGCAGCAGCAGCAGCAGAGGGATCCTGGTCATCTTTGGAGCTGGGAATATCTACCTCCTCTGAGTCATGTGGTGTTGGATGGTCAACTGAATAAAACTGGGGTTCCTTTTGAAAGGCAGAAATAGATGCTGAGATTGTTGTTGTTGTTCAGTCAGTAAGTCGTGTCTGATGCTTTGTGACCTCACGGACTGCAGCATGCGAGGCAATCAGTATTCATTTTGCAGATAAGAAAATAATGGCCTGGAGAATACATACAATGTATTCAAGTTACAAACTGAGAGCCATTGAGCCCAGTAAATTTAGTCCAACATTACTTATAATTTTTTCCCAGTGATTAAAAAAAAAAAAATCAATGTCACTCAGTTCATACTTGTACTTGCAAATGAAGAGAAACTTTCCCTGAGCGTCTGAAGTTGAATGAAAGCTGAAACAACAAATCAGTTTGGTTTT
>NW_011408564.1:0-517 GCF_000754665.1 Bison bison bison | reverse complement strand
TGAGTTGTATGAGCTGCTTCTATATTTTGGAAATTAATCCTTCATCAGTTGTTTCATTTGCTATTATTTTCTCCCATTCTGAGGGTTGTCTTTTCACCTTGCTTATAGTTGCTTTTGCTGTGCAAAAGCTTTTAGGTTTAATCAGGTCCGCTTGTTTACTTTTTTTTAATTTCCATTATTGTAGGAAGTGGGTCATAGAGGATCTTGCTTTGATTTATGCCATCAAGTGTTCTGCTTATGTTTTCCTCTAAGACTTTTATAATTTCTGGTCTTCCATTTAGATCTTTAATCCATTTTCAGTTTATCTTTGTTCATGGTGTTAGGAAGTGTTCTACTTTCATTCTTTTACATGTAGCTGTCCAATTATTGAAGAAGGTGTCTTTTCCCCATTGTATAGTCTTGCCTCCTTTGTCAGAAATAAGGTACCCATAGGTGCATGTGTTTATTTTGGGCTTTCTATCTTGTTCCATTGGTCTATATTTCTGTTTTTGTGCCAGTACTGTACTGTCTTGATGAC
>NW_011408563.1:0-525 GCF_000754665.1 Bison bison bison | reverse complement strand
GATTGTTAGAAAGGTGAGATAAAACCTAAAAGGCTGAAACTCTGTTTCCTCTTGGCATTCCAGTGGGGTGTACCCAGCCCCTTTGTAGACCACTGACCCAGAGCGACAGTTAGGGCAGTCAGTGGTCTGCTATGAGCCATATTGTGTACACCTGACCATTACATATCAAAAATTTCCTCATATGTTACTATTAACTGGAAATTTTAAGTTCTTTATTCTTGTTATGGTCCCTACCCCTTGGCCAATTGTTTTGTAAAAGTCAGAAAACCCAAAACTCAGGATAGAGCACTTCATTCAACTTTTCATCCATTCAAACTAATATTTATCACCTTTGACTTGGGGAGCTCCTATTCCATTAAAGTATGTTGTCTATTGTAAAGTCCACACTTGCCCATGAGTAAATATCTGCAATGATATGCCTACATTATTAACTTGTATAAATCCTTTTATTCTCTGTTTTTTTTTAACTTGGAAATAAACCAAAATGAAAATGAGCTTATTCTGAATTTAAGTTGTCATTCATTT
>NW_011408562.1:0-566 GCF_000754665.1 Bison bison bison | reverse complement strand
ACAATTTCCATGTTTGAACCAAGATCCTCCATCTTTCTCTTGGACACAGGTCCCCTCTTGTGCTGCCCACAGACTGAGTTCTTGCCCTTTGTCCTCACTCAGAGACGCTTCCAGGTCCCCAAGAAGAGACAGAGGCCCCTGCCACCCGAGGCATCAACCCCTTGTTGGATTTCTGGGATCTCCTTCAGAGCTACCTCCCAAGCCTCCTCTTAGGCCTTGTTGTTGTTGTTGTTTGGACTGCAGCACACCAGGCTTCCATGTCCTTTACCATCTCCCAGAGCTTTTTCAAAGTCATGTCCATTGTGTCGGTGATGCCATCCAACCATCTCATCCTCTGTCACCCCCTTCCCTCCTGCCTTCAATCTTTCCCAGCATCAGGGTCTTTTCCAGTCAGTTGGCTCTTCGCATCAGGTGGCCAAAGTATTGGAGATTCAGCTTCAGCGTCAGTCCTGCCAATGAATATTCAGGACTGATTTCTTTTAGGATTGACTGGCTGGATCTCCTTGCAGCACAAGGGTGTCTCAAGAGTCTTCTCTAGCACCACAGTTTGAAAGCATCTCTTCCTG
>NW_011408561.1:0-642 GCF_000754665.1 Bison bison bison | reverse complement strand
CTATCATTAATTTGAAATTTATCAAAATAAGACAATACTACTCAATACAGGTTCATCCAATTCGAATGAAAAATTTTCTATGATCAGTAAGATACAGAACCTAAATATGAGCTTAATAAGATAAAACTTCAACTTGCAAAGTAGAATGTTGAATTCACTAAAATACACTTTTCATTTAACTTGAGACCTTTAGTTAAGGGATACAGTATTATATCCCTTATATGGATATGTAAGGATATATATATATATATTATTTTTAGTTATTGTAACAATTCTAGTTAAGGTGTTCCAAGATACCTGAACACCTAGTATGAGACCTTTGGTTTTATTTCATCAGTGGCTTATGTGTCATATTCGGTGTTTCCTTTACATAATACCTAGAGTAATTAGTATTTTTACTTTTGAATGTTTTTCTTAACTGTATTAGAACATTAACTTCAAGCTTTTGGTTCTAATGATTTCCTACATGATTTGTTTACTAAGGTGCTTATGAAGACTCTTTGTTGTTTGGATAACCACAGTTGGAAAATGTTTCTCTTTATTAAACTTTTTTTTTTTCTGTATGTAATGGCATGGTGTGGTATGATATTTATACAAAGATGGCGTGGGTGTTGGAGTCCTATTGATTTTGGTGATTTTTTT
>NW_011408560.1:0-666 GCF_000754665.1 Bison bison bison | reverse complement strand
TCCCAGAGAATCCAGAGCAGCACCTCACCCCAACTTTCCCAGCTGCAGCCTCTGTCTGTCTGTCCTGGAGTTCCCTCTTCAATGCCACCTTGACACCGACACAAGAGCTACCCTTCCTGGAATATGCGGAGACAGAAAGTACACGGTTGGGTAGCCCAGACCTTGTTATCAAATCTGCAGCCATAATAAGTACGTCACGAGCACCCCGAACTAGAATTCCAAATACACAGCCCTTCTGACAACACTTCTTAGGTTGCCAGGTACCTGGCAATAGTCGTAGTACTGGACTAGGATACGGGGAATGTTCTGGGTTAGTAGGTGCTCGAGTTCTGGAAATAGAATCCATTGTATCCCTGGGAAAAACATCATCTGAGTTCTGAGAATTCAAGGAACTTCTGGAATACAGAACATTTTTGGAAACTGAGGCTCGCCTGCTCTTCTGTTGGGCCGTAGGTGGCAAGTGGGGCGGTGGTATGACTGTGATATGGGGCTTTCTATTTTTGCAACGTGGCAAGGATGCTGAAGAATTCAGCCCCCAGACTGAGAACTGCAGAATAGCACCCGGTACTAAATCATGCAGAGACAATACACACCTATGTTGTGGGTGGTTGTGGGGGTGGGGTGAGGGACTTGTCAAAAGGGCTGTGTAATTGGAATTCTAGTTCG
>NW_011408559.1:0-581 GCF_000754665.1 Bison bison bison | reverse complement strand
TCCAAGTATCTGTTGCTCCAGCTCAGTTCTAGCTGGAATTCACTCAGGTTGCGAAGCGTCAGGTTCTCCGGAGCCCAGGGGATTACTGGAGATATGTGTGCATGTGTGGTCATTTCCCTGGCCTAGATAAGTCAGGATCCTGAAGGTAGTGCCCCTGAGCCCTCCTCCCTTCCCCATTCTATCCCTCACCTCCTCTTTTCTGCCACATACACTGATGGTGAAAGAACACCACTTTAAATACTCCAATATCCCACAATATCCTTTGACCTTCCTTTCCAACTTACCCAGATCCTGCAGTTTTAGCATCTGTTTGGGCTGCTTCCGGTGTTCCCGTGGGTCCTGGAGCTGGACAACAAACGTTTCGTAGAGACGGATCTCCTTTTTTCCAAACCAACAGCCAGAAGTGATTCCTTCAGAGAATAGATAGTGGCCACACTCCTGGAGTTTATCATCACCATTAAAGTTCCTGTACCTAGAGAAGGTTTTCAAGGGAGCATAACAGTGAGGTAAATAAACCTGGGTACTCCAGATTTCCACAGCCCAGCCTCGGCTCCTCTAAACTGATTTATGACTTACCCCAC
>NW_011408558.1:0-624 GCF_000754665.1 Bison bison bison | reverse complement strand
GTTTATATTGAAGCCTGTGTGTTCCTGAAGTGTGAATATAATTATTTAGCTTGTTTTGATGTACATTTAGAGTATATAACCATCTTACTTTTTTACCTTTGCTGGAGTATAAGCGACACGTAAGTTTGTATATATTTAAGGTGTACAATTTGATGTTTTGATAAACACATACATAGTGAACTACTCCCCAGAGTCAAGCTTATAAACATATACATCACCATACATAGTTAGCATTTTTTGTATGTATGGTAAAAATAACTGAGATCTACTCTCAGCAGATTTCAAGTATATAATGCAATATTATTAACTACCATGTTGTACTTCAGATTTTCATCTTGTGCAAATGAAATGTCTCCTTTGGCCAGCATCTCCCCACTGCCCCAACTCTGTAACCTTTGGCAATTTCCATTCTACTCTGTGATTTTATGAGTTCAACTATTTTTAGATTCCACATGTAAGTGAAATTATGTAGTATTTTTCTTTCTGTGTCTGGCTTATTTCACTTAGCATAACACTCTCCAGGGCTTCCAGGTGGCTCAAGTGGTGAAGAATCTGCCTGCCAATGTAGGAGCCACAGGAGAAGTGGGTTAGATCCCTGGGTTGGGGAGATCCCTTGGAGGAGGA
>NW_011408557.1:0-688 GCF_000754665.1 Bison bison bison | reverse complement strand
TGGCCTGTAGAATCCAGGACAGGCGGATCTAGCTCTGTCCTGGGAATAGCAGCTCAAGAAGCTGTCAAGGAAATGGGGAAAGGAACAGATGAGGGAAAGAGAGTCAGTCCATCCCTCCTTTGGTCCTTGTGCATGCGTGCTTGTGTGCTAACTCGCTTCAGTCGTGTCTGATTCTTTGCGACCCTATGGACTGTAGCCCACCAGGCTCCTCTGTCCATGGGATTCTCCAGGCAAGGATACTGGAGTGGATTGCCATGCCTTCCTTCAGGGGGTCTTCCTGAACCAGGAATCGAACCTGCGTCTCCTGCATCTTCTACACTGTAGGTGTATTCTTTCCTGTTGAACCACTGGGGAGGCCCCTTTGGTCCTCAATCCTTGCCAACCACCTGCTTTCAGGCCAGCCTCTGGCCATGGCCCCTGGGTCCCTACCCAGCACCTACTGTTTGCCGTGAAACGAGGGTCACAGGTCTGTAGCTCAAGCTGCTGTGTTGGTAGTGTCCAGACTGACAGAGTCAGGAGTCTTCAGAGGTTATTTTCATGTGGGGGTCTCAGATGTGGGTCTGCTTCAGAATCATAGGGAGCTTGTTAAGATACCCACAGATGTCCGAGACAGCTGATCCTGTCTGTTGCCTCCTTTTGTTTTTTTAAAGTATCCTTCTAAAACATTTATTTATTTGTCTTTGGCTGC
>NW_011408556.1:0-663 GCF_000754665.1 Bison bison bison | reverse complement strand
AGAACCATCCCATAGTCAACTAAAGCAGACACAAGAAACAGCATTCAAAGGCAGGCAAGGTGTGGCCAGCAGTGTCAATTCATTTTATCATCTGTGACTCTTATGTAACTATAATACAGTGGTGTCGTCACATTGAAAGAAGCACTACACCCATAAACTGATCCAGTGATGGGCTGTTTGTCTCCGTGTTTCTCTGCTACATTGGGATGTGTGTCCTTCTGATCCAGTCTTACTTTACATGTTCAGTAAACACTTTACTTGTTCACAAACTGTGGTTTAAACTGGCTCTGTTCTATCAGGTTGAGCTTCTAGGCCAGTATAGTTTAAATGACAGCTTGGGAATGAAGGTATTCCCTCCTGTATTGAAGAGGTCCTCCTCCTCATGCTGCTGGTAAGATGATATGGGAGCAGCTGGATCTGCCACATTAGTGACAGGATAATGGATCTTCTGTCTCCACTGTTCAGCACAGAATCCTTTCATGGGGTGAGACTCAAGGGAGAAAGCCAGTGCTTATTATAAGCCATCTTACAAGTTTCTTTCAAAGTTTGCCTGTCTTCTTCCTTTCATTGTCAAATTAAGCGCTATCATATACACTAAGGAGTAGACCAAAAGGATTGATTTATCCAAGATTTATAATTGAAACCAAAATCCAAGTCTTCTTG
>NW_011408555.1:0-585 GCF_000754665.1 Bison bison bison | reverse complement strand
TATTATTGTCAAGCAAAATACCCTAAACATCACAGGAAATCCCAGCCTCCCTTCTGAGACAATTGCCTGGCCCTCTCGCCCCCATATTCATCCCGTGTCATCATCTCCGGTCCTTAAAGCTGTTGTTTTTGTTTTGTTTTGGTTCTTTTTTTTTTTTTGGTCTTAGCAACGTATGGTACTTTTTTCATATCTTTTTTTTCCCCAGACTGTTGTGTTTTCCAGTTTCAGGCAAAAACTCTCTTCAGCTTTTTCTATTGCCCAGTGTGTCTCCTTAACAACAATAACTTTTATCATTTTAAATCTTATTTCATGTGGAAAAACTAATATTCTACACACAATAAAATTACATTATTATCCAAGAGAATGAATTCACATTTCTTTTATACTTTAATGTTAAAACTGAAATGTATAAGAAAATGGAAGTACTGTGGTATTCTTTTTATTTAGGGTTCACATCTGGTATTTAAAATCTATCAAAGAACATAATGTCTACCAACAGATGAATGGGTAAAGAAGATGTCACACACACACACACACACACACAGAAATACTGCTGCTGCTGCTGCTAAGTCACTTCAGTCGTGT
>NW_011408554.1:0-637 GCF_000754665.1 Bison bison bison | reverse complement strand
AGAAATTTTTCCAGTCAAGGGTAACCTTCATTAAGGCTGTGATATGGAAGCTGCATATAATTCTGCCTGCATACAACTGGACCCAATGTATCCTTATAAATATAGGCTAGGGATGCAGATTACAGACCAGTAGCAATATATTTGTATAAATAAAAGTAAGGAAGAAATAATAGACTATAAGGGATGGAAGAATCCAACAGAGTTTCTTAAGATAAATGAGAAGAAATAAAAAAGCACCTAAATTGATATTTATTTAAATATGAAGCAATTTGGCCTGAATTACCCAGTTAGACTATTCACATTGTTCACTTAAACCAGTAAATTCTCCATTTCCTTCAAGTCATTTCTACATATAAGATTAAATTACACCCTATCAATCTTTATTCTAGAATATGCAATGATATAACAAAAATGATTTAAAACTGCTTGAGCATATTATAAATTGAAGACTATCCTATATTTAATTTGAAAATGCTTGTATCACCACTCACGCTCTTTTACTATAATTTTAGTTTACTCTCCCATAAAAAATGCATAGGTGCCATTCATTGATTAATATTTTATATTGAATATGATTTATAACATTCTCTTTTATTGGGGACATGTCAAGCACATCAGATTTTAATGCATTGGCTAT
>NW_011408553.1:0-649 GCF_000754665.1 Bison bison bison | reverse complement strand
GAGGTTATCTCTGCTTTACAAAGTTCAGCCTCTTGACAGTGGCTGGCTACAGAGTGGAAGAGGAAGTGACCAACAGGCCTAGAAATCCAGACTCTCGGATGAATGTTTGCTGTGAACCAGCCCCACTTCCATTCAGAGAAAATCATTAGAATTAGCTACATGACTACAGGATCCCCTTTTGGCTTATTTCAAACATAATGGGAGAGCAAGAACAATCCAGAACCTGAAGACAAACAGGAACCTGAAAGGAAGACTGAAACACACAAAGCAGAACCAGCATCTGTCTCTAACCCACAAAACAGGCACTGTGTGTGAGAAACTGATCTCCTTCACCAAGGAATACATGTATTTCTGGCCCAAGACTCAGAGAAATTGAAGGAAGAGATCTGGTAAGAGCTGGAAGAGCTGCGGGCCCTGCTGCCCCACAACAACTAGAGGAGTCAGCACATCAGACAATATACAGGGCCTTCAGCAACACTCTGGACCCTGCACTGCCCTCTGAACATGAAGCCCAATGCTTCACCTCCACCACTGGTGCTGGAAAAACAAGGATCTTGGTCTTCACATGTAGACTGGCCCAGTAAAAAGAACACAGGCCTTAACAATAGAAATAAAAGCAAAAATAAACAAATGGGATCTAATAAAACTT
>NW_011408552.1:0-576 GCF_000754665.1 Bison bison bison | reverse complement strand
CTGTATTTCACATCGTACTCATACAACTTACAACATCCTCATGAACTCATGTCTCAAGGGTCTACCTTGAGTCTGCACATCAGTGTCCTTTACATTTTAAAATTTCACTTATTTTTAATTGAAGGATAATTGCCTACAGTATTGAGTTGGTCTCTGCCAAACATCAACATGAATACCTTTTAAAAACAACCTTATAACATCTTAATTCATTGAAGGTGTGGTGGATGAACTTGAACCCAAGGAAATAACCTTGAGTTCAACCGTAAAGGCAGCTTCCATTCAAAGCTGCGAGGATGCTGGCTACGATTTATATTCCTAAATTCTTTATAACGGCCCTACACGACCTTCCTAAATTTACATGGCCTCAGGAGTACATATTTGACTACAATTTAAGAGTATTAGGTCAACTGTATGAAAGAAAAGTGAAAGTGAAGGTGCTCAGTCGTGTCCGACTCTTTGCGACCCCATGGACTCTAGCCTACCAGGCTCCTCCATCCATGGGATTTCCCAGGCAAGAGTACTGGAGTGGGCTGCCATTTCCTTCTCCAGGGGATCTTCCCGATCCAGGGATCGAAC
>NW_011408551.1:0-678 GCF_000754665.1 Bison bison bison | reverse complement strand
TGACCCACAGGAAGAGAATTCTCTTTCAGAATTGAGAGCGAGAACTACTAACAGGCTCTAAGAACCTGCCGCTAAAGGCATGGGCTGTATCACACTCTGTCATGTCCATTTCTAATGCTTAGCTGTCATCTCTAATTATGGTTTGGCAGAGAAGCCGAAGGTGTGATGCTATCAGCTCTGAGCTGGTGTTACTTTTATTTGTAAATACACAACTCTGTGAGTCATTAGTGCATTATTCTGGTGTTCATCGTTTTTGTAAGTTTAGAAAGCAGAACCAATGTCAAGGACACATAAACTTATATTCTACCACCAAATATCTGTGTGATCTCCAAAATAACAGACCTATGTTATATATTCACCAATACTGGTGATCTTTGCCCATTTTCATTAAAAAAATACATTTTCCAAAGACATAATGTATTTTACTTTCCTTTTAACGCATAGCACGTTTCTCTTTGACTTATAATGTGATCTGCAAATAATGAGATCTGCATCTCTCCTGAACTTCTGCCACCTCTGCATCCAATACAGACTGCACACATACTCACACACACACAGCTCACACACAGCAAGCATGGATTTGGGGGGATAACAGACAGTGCCTCCAAGAGGCTACTCCTTGGGGTTCTTCCACCTGGACACGAATCTGTTCTGCAGGGACTCACTCTCACTTCTCAC
>NW_011408550.1:0-741 GCF_000754665.1 Bison bison bison | reverse complement strand
CCCATAGAATATTTGTCTTTTGTACCTTTCTGATAAAAAGAAATATTTTATTTTTTCTAGAACATCTTATATATGAAATCTCAAATTTGGGTGGCTATCTTTATAATTTTCCTCTACATTTTGTTAAAGAACTGAAATTCAATGTTTCTGTGCATTTCTTTGTTTTAAATCTTTTATTATTAATCCTGATCATCAAAATCTCATTAAGCCTTTCAGTTGGTTTCTTATACTCATTTTCTTTTGTTTCTCTGTTATTTCATTAGACATGAACCCACTCTTGTTGTTACTCTGCTTTTAGTAGTTCCATGAGTGATTTTTGTCTTTTTGTAATTTAGTTGTTAATCTGAAGATTGATTCTCTCCCACCTCCAAAAGAAGTAACTTTAAACACTAGTTGTTTTAGGTTATTTAAATGATTTTTCTTACTTATATTCTTTATATATTAAAGTCATTTTGATAGTTTTGAATTATTTAGCTGCATGCACTTGTCTTTGTATTAGAGATAATATACTGTATTTGACATAAACCACATAATTATTTTAAAAATTAAGAAAGCATTCTCCAAAACTATATCTATCTATATATAAATAAAAGTTTATATCCAAAGAAATCTGTTAGCCTTGGAAATGATCTTTCTGCTTGTTTTTACTTAGAACAAATATATTATTTGCTGTAGAATTATCCTGCATTTTTCATGTTAGATGATCCTGTCTTTGGCTAGTCTCTGAGGTGTCATAGATTT
>NW_011408549.1:0-579 GCF_000754665.1 Bison bison bison | reverse complement strand
TCCGGCCCAGATGAAACTAATAGTTCCAAGCTGTGTTGCTGTCATTCATTACTAATCCAGGTATGGCTGCTTTACTGTTTTTAATTTTCTTTTTCTGAACTTAAAGGCAGTGTTTGCCTTTTTCCCATGAGAAGCCGGTGATAATGTGCCTGAAATTCCAGCAACTGGAGATAGTGGATCTTTTTCACACCGACATAACTAGGCTTTGTTTTAGGGCTAGTATAGATAGGAACTTGAATGATAGACATAATACAATGGAAGACAGGCTTACAGTAGGGTTTTAAGGAAAAATAAGGATGTATTAGGGATTTGTCCCAAGTTTTTGAAGTTGGTGTCTTGGAAAGCAGCTGTTTGCTACCATGAGATACCCTTTGATGCCACTCGCCATTTGGGGACAGAATGTTGAATTGGGATAGACAATATATTTTCATGTTTTTTAGAGTTCTTATTATAAAATTAGTAGAACTTTCAGAAACATTCAAAACATTATCACCATTACCATATTGTTAAAATCAGAGTCATACTGCATTTTAACCTGTTTTAATTGATACTGAAAAATAGTGTGTACAAAATAAAGAT
>NW_011408548.1:0-610 GCF_000754665.1 Bison bison bison | reverse complement strand
TGCACTCACAGTCCAGCTGCAGCCACAAGAAGAGGATCCAAGGTTCCATAGGTGTCTTCATTGTTCTCCAAATTGGGACCTGCGATCTCCAGCCAAGACAGCTACTTCTATTACCAGGTTATCTCTTCCTTTCCTCCAAAGCACAATGGTTTCTTAACGTTTCAACACAGGCATCTGCTTTTGCTATTAGAGTCAACCAAAAGGAAGCATTCACGTATTCTTCCTTGACAAAAGTGCTCTGCCATCTTGTGGTCAGATCCCCAACTGCTAAACCAACTAGTCAAATCCTCTGACCCCCCCTTTCAGGCATTGACAGGTCTTGGCACACTTTCAACTACTGGGAGCCACTAAGAACAAAGAAGGCTACTTGGACAATCACACAAGTTTAAGAGACAACAAAGAGCTAGGGCTAGGCTGAATGATAAGATTCATCTTCTATAGAAGACCACTCCTTCAAGACCGAGAAAAGTGGCTATTTGACCTAATGCACAGAAACCAACACAGAGAGTCAAGGAAAATGGAGAAACAGAAGAAGATGTCCTCAATGAGCTAAAATAGCAGAACAAACTAAGCTCAAAGTTATAGAAGAAAGAAAGTAACAAAGATCACG
>NW_011408547.1:0-599 GCF_000754665.1 Bison bison bison | reverse complement strand
TCATGGTAGTCTCGGGATCCTATCTAATTTTTAAGTATCAGTTGTAATGTCTCCATTTCATTTCTAATCGTATTTATTTGAGTCACTTTTTTTCTTGATTAGTCTAACTAAAGGTTTTCAATTTTGTTTATCTTTTAGAAAAGACAGAGAAGGACAAGTACTGTAAGATATCACTTGTATATGAAATCTAAAAATGCCAAACTTGTAATAACAGAGAGTAATATGGTAGTTGCCAGGACTGAGAGGTGGAAGAACAGGAGAAATGTTGTTTAAGGATACAAATTTGCATTTCTTAGTAAATAAATACTAGAGATCTCAGGTACAGAATAGTGAATATGCATACATGCTCAGTCATGTCTGACTCTTCATGACCTTGTGAACTATAACCAGCCAGTCTCCTCTGTCGATCAGATTTCCCAGGCAGGAATATTGGGGTGGGTTGCCATTTAAAATTTGGAATTATTCTGGTATAGAAAGGAACTTTTTTTTTAATCAGAAAGGATCAAGGACCACAAAGCAAAATAATTCAGAAACAATTCCAGGCAAATACAGATTCACCAGGAGCTTTATTTAGTTAGAAGTGAATTACTCAAAAGCTG
>NW_011408546.1:0-527 GCF_000754665.1 Bison bison bison | reverse complement strand
TGGGCAGCTGCTGGGCCGTATGCTGACCTCGAGGTCTTGGAGACGCTGTCGCCTCTTCCGCAGGGTAGCTGGGCCGTTGCAGCATCCTCTGAGCCGTGCCTGAGTGGCCCAGTTTCTCCGCGTCCGTGCCAGCGTTCAGGATTATCCTTGCACTTGATTGGAGCCATTCGTGCAGGCACATGGTGATGCCTCATTGTGGTTTCACTTGCATTTCCCCTGTGGCTGATGACAAAGGTCTCTCCATGAGCTCACGGCCACTTCTACAGCCTCTTCCACAAAACCTGGCTCTATTCACTGCGCATTTTCCCAATTGATATACTCATTTCTTTTCTTTTTATACTCAGTTGTGAGAGTTTGTGTATACTCCATGTATTTGTCATTCGTTGGATATATGCTTTGCAAAAATTCTCTTTAGGGTTGTCATTTGTTTTTTTGTTTGTTTGTTTTTTTTATCCCCTTTATATAGTTTGGGCTTCCTTGAGGCTCAGCTGGTAAAAAATCCACCTGCAATGCAGAAGACCTGGGTT
>NW_011408545.1:0-540 GCF_000754665.1 Bison bison bison | reverse complement strand
ACGACTTTATGTGGAAAGGCAGCTGACCAGGAAAATGGCAGACGAATGTCTCAACTAACTATCTTATAGGGGTCTGTATTGCCAGGTTTGTTTGTTTGTTTTTTTAACGGCAGAGAAAGCGAGGCGAGGACTAAAGTAAAAAGGCAAAACAGAGAGGGAGAGGCTGGGCAGAACATCTCGGAGGAAATGCCTAGCCTATGGAAAGGATTTGTTAATCTCTTCTTTTTTGGCAGCCATTCACTGGCATGGGGGTTAGATTGTTTTTCTGTGAGCTGAACAGAGGTACTTTAGATTAATAGTCAGGCTGAGGAGCAGGGTTCTCTGAGGCAGGACTTCATGTATAATTATAAAAACTGAAGCAACAAAAGCAAGTCAAAGAAACAGTTCCATCCCAGAGTTAGAGCTGACTCCTCCTTCTAACAGGCCTGGGCTGCCTAAAGTTGGGTCTCTGACTCCAGGCCCCTCCTGACTCTGCTAAGTCGCTTCAGTCGTGTCCAACTCTGTGTGATCCCATAGACGGCAGCCCACCAGGCTCCCCTG
>NW_011408544.1:0-614 GCF_000754665.1 Bison bison bison | reverse complement strand
TGTGAAACAGGCTTTCTTGGATTGAGGTTGTAGATAGGTGACGCCTAGGAGAAATTCTGAGAGCTGATTTTGTTGGAGCCCTGGAAAAGGAGGGCCAAGGGAAAAGTAGGAAGTTAGTTTGGGTTTTAATGGTGATCCAGCTACAGGTTCTTCTGATCATGAGTGTATAGAATCATACTCTCTCGATATTAGGACTTTTGGAGGTTTACCCTTCAGTGAAATGGTGGCTGAGAGAAATCTACTCACTTGGATAGTGTGATGATAGCTTGTTGGGGTAGTCATAGGCCCTGTATGGAAATAACCTGATCTGCTGAGGATTTGTTAACATGGATCAACCCATACAAGTTTAGGTTTTGAGTACCTGTGAGGTCCAGGAAACCCCAAGCTAACAAATTAACAAAACCAGTGATCTTTACTTCACACCTATTAGGATAGCTGTAATCAATAAAACAGAAAGTAACAACTGTTAGCCAGGAAGTGGAGAAATTGGAAGCCTCATGCATTGTAGTGGGGATGTAAAATGATGGAGCTGCTAGGGTAAACTGTTGGTTCCTCAAAAAGTTAAACACAAAATTGCCATATGGCCCAGCAATTCCCTTCCTAGGTACATGTCT
>NW_011408543.1:0-632 GCF_000754665.1 Bison bison bison | reverse complement strand
GCTGGTGGGGACGTAAAACATTACAGCTGCTGTGGAAAAGAGTTTGGCAGTTTCTCAAGTGGTGAAAGAGACAGCCACCATACCATTCAACAATTCCACTCCTAGGTGTCTCTACCCAAGAAAAATGAGGATATCTATAACAGCATTATTCCCAATAGCCAAAGGTAGAAACAGTCCAGATGTCCATCAACTGATGAATGGATAAATCAAATGTGGTCCATCCATACAATAGAATATTATTCAGCCTTAAAAAGGAGTGAAGCAATGACATAGGCTACAGTGTGAATGAACCTTGAAAATAGAATGCTCAGTGAAACAAACCAGACACAAAAGGCCACACAGTGTATAATTCCATTTATACAAAATGTCCAGAACAGGCAAATACAGAGACAGAATATGGGTTAGTGGATGCCTGGAGCTGGGAGGTGTTGGGGAGAATTGGGTGGGGATCTGCAGGCAAGAATGCTGGAGTGGGTTGCCATGCCCTCCTCCAGGAGATCTTCCCAACCCAAGGATCAAACCTAGGTCTCTTGCATCACAGGTGGATTTTTTACTCTCTGAGCCACCAGGAAAGCCCCAAAATTCTGGAGTGGGTAGTCTATCCTTTCTCCTGGGAATGTTCCCGACCCAGG
>NW_011408542.1:0-550 GCF_000754665.1 Bison bison bison | reverse complement strand
GTTGCCATTTCCTTCACCAGGGGATTTTTCTGACCCAGAGATAGAACCCACATCTCCTGTATTGGCAGGTGAATTCTTTACCACTGAACCACCAGAGAAGCTCTAATCTAAGGGTTAGATCTCTTGAAGAGGGGTGAACATTTTCTACAAAACTGGAGGTTAAAATGTATATGTACTTGTGAATTCACAAATCTCAATGAAAATATCTGAGCAGAGGAAAAAAGAGGGAAAACCAGAAAAACTCTCAATTCTCTGTGAAGTTTTAAATTCATATATTGGCTGATTAAAAAAAAAAAGAAAAAAGAGGCAACAGTAGAGATGAGATCTTGAGAAGGGTGCAGAATTCTAGAAAGGTGTTAGTCACTCAATCATGTCCAACTCTTTGTGACTCCATGGACTATAGACCACCAGGTTCCTCAGTCCATGGTATTCTCTAGGTAAGAATACTGGACTGGGTTGCCATTCCCTTCTCCAGGGGATCTTCCTGACACAGGGATTGAACCTAAGTCTCCTGCATTGCAAGCAGGTTCTTTACCATCTGATCCACCAG
>NW_011408541.1:0-508 GCF_000754665.1 Bison bison bison | reverse complement strand
TGGTACTAATGAAATCCTTGTATCAAGGAGCCACGTGTTTGAAAGTCAAAATTAGTCACTCAGTCGTGTCCAACTTTTTGTAACCCCATGGACTGTAGCCCACCAGGTTCCTCTGTCCATGGAATTCTTCAGGCAAGAATACTGAAGTGGGTTGCCATTTCCTTCTCCAGGGGATCTTTCCGACCCAGGGATCAAACCTGGGTCTCCTGCATTGCAAGCAGATGCTTTACCAACTGAGCCACTAGGGAAGCCATGTGTTTAATTCCCACTTTTATCTCTACTTTTCTGTGTCAGCTAGATAAATCACTCCAGGATTCTAGTTCTCAGATGTTAATTGAAGGATTTGGAACAGAACAAGTTCTCTTGTAATTCTCTGAATTCCTGATAAAGGAGTAAAGGTGTATATGTGGAGAGGAATGTCTACAGAAAGTGCAATCCTCATTTCTGAATTTTTCTACTATGTAAAGCTTATTTTCTTAAAAGATTATGCCTAAATCCATAGGAAATA
>NW_011408540.1:0-512 GCF_000754665.1 Bison bison bison | reverse complement strand
CGGGTCATGCACAAATTCTTAGCGTCAACAATATTTATTCCATGTTTACAGGGCTCATTATGAGGACACGAAAGCCCATCTGGAGTTCACAAATTAGGCTGAGTTTGCAACAGAACTGTTATGCCTGCAGCACAAGGACCACAGAATAGAGAATAACCCTGTGCTGTGAGTCAGAGGGAAGAAGATGGAGACAGGCTGAGACAACTTTTCAAACTGTATGCTACGAACATAGCTACCAAGGTTCCCCGGAATGGAAGCCCAGAAGAGGAGGCGAAATGCCTCAGTCATCACATCTTTATTTCACTTAGTCATTATGCATGTCATGGATACAGTCATAACTGGAAACAGTCTTCACACAGAAAAGAGTAGAAAGAATACTGGATAAATGGAACCAGTTCACAGGACAGAGATTTGTTTGGTTACGGGGCTCAAATTTTGCCATATGCAGAATGAGCCCAAGTGACTGTCTGCATTGATTATATTCCCTGAATGTGTGTTTAACTTATGATTTC
>NW_011408539.1:0-551 GCF_000754665.1 Bison bison bison | reverse complement strand
TCACTGACAGAAGATAAAAATGCCTTTGTTTAATTTCATAAGGAAAGTTATCACTTCTTATGCTGTACTGATCTTGTACAAAGTACAAGATAAATCTACCAATCCAACAATTTTCCTTCACAGTTCAGGGAAAATAACTGAAATACCTCAGTAATCATACAGCAAGAAAATATGCCCCAAAGTTGACATACAACGTGTACAAGATAGAAAATGGAAGTGTCCCATAATTCCATACTCAAAAGATAGCAAATGCAAATAATCTGATGTGGATTCAGCAGATACTTTCCAAAGACAGAGATAGAAGTATATAGATTCATGGCTGATGCATCTTTTCTTCCAATTAATCCTTTACTCTCTGAGTCATTGTGACAGCACACAAGTGGAGGAGAAGACAATGTTTCTTAAGAGCTGAAAAGAAGATTAGATTGGGAGACAGAGAATTCCAGTCAAATAGAGCAATATTGCAAAATGAATTAGCTCTTTGGCCAACCTAAATATAGAAAAAAGTTATGTATTTATTTAGCCATTTACTTCAGCTAAAAGCATACATA
>NW_011408538.1:0-522 GCF_000754665.1 Bison bison bison | reverse complement strand
TTGG
Source organism: Bison bison bison (assembly GCF_000754665.1). NCBI lineage: Eukaryota > Metazoa > Chordata > Mammalia > Artiodactyla > Bovidae > Bison > Bison bison. The sequence continues at coordinate 518 of NW_011408538.1, read as the reverse complement.
GATTGGAATGGAAATTGATCTTTTCCAGTCCTGTGGCCACTGCTGAGTTGTCCAAATTTGCTGACATATTGAGAGCACTTAAACAACATCATCTGTTAGGATTTGAAATAGCTGGAATTCTGTCACATCCACTAGCTTTTTTCATAATAATGCTTCTTCCTAAGGCCCACTTGACTTCACACTCCAGGACATCTGGTCTAGGTGAGTGATCACACTATCCTGATTATTTGGGTCCTTCAGATCTTATTTGTATAGTTCTTCTGTGTATTCTTGCCACCTCTTCTTAATATCTTCTACTTCTGACAGGTCCTTATCATTTCTGTCCTGTATCATTCCCATCTTTGTGTGAAATGTTCCTTTGATATCTCCAGTTTTCTTGAAGAGATCTCTAGTCTTTCCCATTCTGTTGTGTCCCTCTTTCTTTGCATCGTTCGTTGAAGAAGGCTTTCTTTTACCGCCTCGCTGTTTTCTGGAACTTTGCATCCAGTTGTGTGTATCTTTCCCTTTCTTCTTTTCCT
>NW_011408537.1:0-584 GCF_000754665.1 Bison bison bison | reverse complement strand
TGACAGCCTGCTCATTGATTGGGCCATCCAGAGGCATTCACTTCTCACATGGTCTTAGCATTCTGAAACCATTCTCCTCATCTACATATCTTTCCTCAGACATCCTTGTCACAATTTTTCTACATTTGTTTTTTTCCAAGTTCATAATTGCCCAAGTAGCCCAAAGTTTTCCTCTGCTGCCTTTCAGGTCTACCTCTGAATGTGGCTGTAGCACCGTGGCTCAAAGGGTGAGTAGAGGAAGAAACAGCACAGCAAGAGACACTTACCAGGGATGTATGAGTCTTCTCTTCATGAACATACCAGTGTCTTCTTCTTTACCCCGTCCGTGAAACATTACGGAAAAACTACACTCTTCAAAAGGAACTGCCAAAAAATCATAATTTCCAAAATTTATAAACTTTTAGCAGTCCAGTTTTTATAAGTAGGCATAAACTTTCTACACATAAATATATCAAAACATAGCAAAATATGATCACTTTTTCCTAGGAAAGAACACCCACTTTAAGCAATTCAATAAATATTTATTAAGTGATTAATATATGCCTAATACTGGAGAGTGAAATAGAGGAGGGTGAAAAAGTTGG
>NW_011408536.1:0-609 GCF_000754665.1 Bison bison bison | reverse complement strand
AGGGTGGGATGATTTGGGAGCATGGCATTGAAACATGTATAATATCATATGTGAAATAGATCTCCAGTCCAGGGTTGATGCATGAGACAGGGTGCTCGGGGCTGGTAAACTGGGATGACCCAGAGGGAAGGGATGGGAAGGGAGGTGGGAAGGGGATTCAGGATGAGGAACACATGTACACATGTGGCAGATTCATGTCAATGTATGGCAAAACCACAACAATATTGTAAAGTAATTAGCCTCCAATCTAAATAAATAAATGTATATTAAAAAATATTGTTTTACTCTGGATACACATTTACAATATATTTTGAAATTTAGTTTAATTTGATCATTTGTATATCCAATGCAGTCTATTACAGAAGCTATATAGAATCAGCACCATGAGCTTCTAAGGCTGTATATAAGCTTGTTCTCTGTGGTTTTCATCCACTTCAATAAAGTTGATGTTAATTCTTAAATTTCTCACAAATTATTTGAAAGTACTAGGCTAGGGGAAATAAAAAGTTAGTTGCTAGTCCTGTCTGACTCTGACCGATGGACTGTAGCCTACCAGGCTCCTTTTTCTATGGAATTTCCCAGGCAAGAATACTGGAGTGGGTTGCCATT
>NW_011408535.1:0-672 GCF_000754665.1 Bison bison bison | reverse complement strand
ACCATACAAGTTGAAGGCTCATTTTAAGTTTGAAGACTGAGTCATTGCAGATTCATGACCAAGAATGCCCATGGACTGTATCCTGCCAGGCTCCTCTGTCCATGGAATTCTCTAGGCAAGAATACTCGAGAGGGTAGCCATTCCCTTCTCCAGGGGATCTTCCTGATCCAGTGTTCCAACTTGGGTCTCCCACTTTGCAAGCAGATTCTTTACCATCTAAGCCACCAGGGAAGCCAGAGAATACCTCAGGATTTACCAAAGCTAGAGGAAGTGACCAGGGTTACAATTCTACTGTGGGATGTAGACAGCTTTGGCCAACACAGTATCAACCAGGAGACCAAAGCAGAGGAGGACTCACACCATACCAAGACCAGCTGGAAGTTTCTCCAAGGCCTTTGCCGGGAGGATGGGTGTCAGTGATTAACACCCAGAGCCCCGTCACACCCTCTTTCTGAACCTCTGCATGTTCCACAAAGGCCAACGGTGCCTAGCAAATACTTCCCAAGTCTGTCTCCAGTAACAATAATGACGCTTCTCATTTGTATAGTGATTTTCAGTTTTACAAGCATTTCACAAATATGACTTCCAAACAAAAGATTTCCTTGGTATATTAGTACATTTAGAAAATAAAACTCTCCTCGAATCACTCCCTTCATGCCAAAAGTAACAAGT
>NW_011408534.1:0-589 GCF_000754665.1 Bison bison bison | reverse complement strand
GAGGCATGGTATTCTAGTTGTTCAGAGAACAGGCTCTGGAGCCAGACTGCCTGATTGAATCTTAGCTCTTTCAGTTACCAGCTCTTTGACCTTGGGTGGATTACAGCATCTTTCTGTGCCTCAGGATCCTCATCTGTAAGATGGGTTTAATAACTATACTGATTGCACAGGGTTGTTATGAGAATAATAGTTGAGTCACTGTGTATATAGTGCCTAGAACAGTGCCTGCCACGTGGTGAGTGTTATAGAAATGTTTGTGAAATAAATGTGGAACCAGAGATGCCTGGCAGCTAACCTTCCTGCCTGGGAGAGAGCCAACCAGCAACCCACTTCCTTCAGGGAAGAGCATGACTAGTGTCCAGGCTGAAAATGGAGTGGCCTTAGTCCTCAATATCAGGAAGGTGCCCCCTCCCTAATCTGACAAGGGTGAGAGGCTCCACCTAAGGATGCAGTGTGAGGAAATTTATGACTGATTCTATCAGCTGAGCTGCCTTTGGGAAACCTCCACCTGGGAAAGTGATTACCATTTCTCCTTTGATTTAGCAGCCCTTAATCCCCTTGATGGGTGTCCTTGGTCGTTCAGTAGTAA
>NW_011408533.1:0-702 GCF_000754665.1 Bison bison bison | reverse complement strand
CTGTGGGAGAGGGAGAGGGTGGGATGATTTGGAGATGGCATTGAAATACGTGTAATATCATATATAGAACGAGTCGCCAGTCCAGGTTCGATGCACGATACTGGATGCTTGGGGCTGGTGCACTGGGACGACCCAGAGGGATGGTATGGGGAGGGAGGAGGGAGGAGGGTTCAGGATGGGGAACACATGTATACCTGTGGCGGATTCATTTCGATGTTTGGCAAAACCAATACAATATTGTAAAGTTTAAAAATAAAATAAAATTTAAAAAATATGTTAAGATTAAGAAATTATCTATAGTTATTGGTAAACATTGAATAATAATATAGGTTCGTTTGCTATCATATTACTTAGAAAGACTTATTTAAATCTTGCTTTCTCAGCATGTTTTGGAACCACAGTGTTGAGGCCAGATTTCCTGGGTTTGAATTCTGGGTCTGTTGGTGACCTGCTGTGTGGGCTTGGACAAGATCCTCAGCCTTTCTGTGCTCCATTTCTCCCTGTGTAGAGGACCTAATGTATTACCTGTCTCCGAGAATTACTGTGAGGATTAAAAATGCCTTAAGACATGTCAAGTGCTTATAACAATGCATAGCAGTTGCACTGGAAGTCCTCAGAAGGCTAATAGCATGGTTATTATGGATTTCTTAAAAATGGGTTTCTTTCTTATAAGGAATGAAGGAATACCTCCCAGATAGGTTT
>NW_011408532.1:0-538 GCF_000754665.1 Bison bison bison | reverse complement strand
GAGAGATGGGCCATTACACAGGCTCTTTTCTGTGCTCAGAGCATCTCAGGTATCTCCCACGTTACAGCTGTGTCATATACTCCCTTCTCTTAGAACACTCCTTCTCCACATAAGGGAAGGGCTGGCTCCCTCAGCTACGCAGGTGTATAGTCAAACGTACTCTTCCTCTGTGTGGCCTCCTTGGCTACCATTTTTAAAAATTATACCCTCCCTTCATCCTGCCAGGCAGTTGCCACACTTCCTCCTTCACTCCCTAGCATGTATTGCCATCTAGCACTCTATACAATTTGCCTATTTATTTTCTTTACATTTTATCCCTTTCCCTTCAGAAGGTAAATGTTATGAAAGCAGAAATTTTTTTTTTCTTTTTGTCCCTGAAGTATCCACATATACATCACTTAGAAGAGGGCATAATACATAGAAAAGCCTCCTGATAAATATTTACCTTAATAAAGATGGATAAACCAACTGACTTCAGAATAACAGTTGCTATACTTTCTTCGATCAGAATTCATCCAGAGCCTAATTTTTATCTTTA
>NW_011408531.1:0-540 GCF_000754665.1 Bison bison bison | reverse complement strand
GGTTTTCACTTCTAACCCCCATACCTTCTCCTGACCTTACCAAGAATCTCACTAAGGTGTTCATAGCTGGGGGACTCCACATGTTGACATCTGAGGCTTCTGTGGGGCTCCCTCAGGTGGCAGCATCACTGTGGTCTCTCAGAGCACAGAAATACACGGCTGAGTCCTTGAGCTATGAGTCTGAGATGGTGAGGCTGATGGAACTCGTTGCTTTCTGGAAGTCCAAAAAATACTGACCTTTTGTTGTATTCATCTCATTGTAAGACTCTGATGAATAAGGAAAATCATTTCCCCACTTGGTGGTTGCTTGTACCAGAATAAATAATAAGTATAGCTATTAGCTTCATATGCACAGTTCAACGTTACATCCTCCTTCTCCAGCACAGAAATTTCTGACTGATTTTGAGTTACTTTCTGGGCCATGATGGATCCTAGAGAGAAGAAAAAAAATCATATACATATATATATATATATATATATGATATATATATATCATATATATATATGATAGAGAAAGTGAGACAGAAAGGAAGAGGCTGA
>NW_011408530.1:0-728 GCF_000754665.1 Bison bison bison | reverse complement strand
CTGGCACCTACATTTGCCCCCTTCAATTCTCAATTTGTATCATGGACAGAGTATAAAATGATTAAATCCATTGGTACCTTTATGATTGTTAAAAATCAGAATCCTCCCAAAGCGTTTAAGGCCCAATGTGCTCTCATCCCTGATCGTCTCTCCCACCTCATCTGGACCCCTCCTTGCCTCTTATGGTCCTATCACCTTAGACTAAAATTTAAGGACATTTTCATTGTTTTCCCTGTTGATTCTCTGGCACTCTGTAAAAGTTGATAACATTTACTGAATGCTTCCTTGGTACTAGATACTGTTCATGACTTATTATCAGTGTCTACAGTAAAGCCATGAGGTAGGTGTTGGTATTAATCCCATTTTAACATAAGAAAATTTAATCTCAAGAATATTAAATAGCTTGGCCCTGGCCACATAAGCCTGAGTTGAACCCAAAGTCTCTGACTTTGGAGGCCACATTGATTACTGTTAGTCTCTCTCAGCAAAGTTTTATTAGATTAGGGTGACTTCTGGGAAACCTTTGTGTTCAAAGAAGAGAGTTCTAAATTTCTTTTTTAACTTATGGTTCCTCCATAAAGAGTTTACCCAAGGCAGTGCCTCATCTTTTAAAACCTTGGAATAGATAAACAATACATTGCTTCCCTAAAGACATGGTATCTTTTAAGGTAGGGTTTTTTGGAGTTATGTAGAAAAACCTACACGGGCTTTCCTGGTGGCTTATTGGT
>NW_011408529.1:0-677 GCF_000754665.1 Bison bison bison | reverse complement strand
CTTCTCATAAGTCTCTGAAGGAAAAAAAAAGCGTTTATTTCAAAAAATTCTGTTAAAGAAGAAAAGTAATTTTCAAGTAAGACTGCAAACCATGTATCCAAAATACTAGGCAGTTTTGTTATTTTATTTATAGGGTACCAAGTACAAAAACTTACCAGCATTCTGTTAACTTGCAATAGTTCAGTGATTTCTGTATGGAACAGTACTAGAAAAAAGCTAAGAAATACTATTACATTTGTCAGTGTTGATTCTGGCAACTCAACATGGATAACTATTACTATGAATTCTAGGACTTAATATAAGGCTTTGATTCCTTACTTGTCAACCAAATCTCTCATCTTTCTCTAACAATAAATTCAACTTTATTAAGAAATTGATGTGTTCTCCAAATCACTTGCTCTTTTGGGATTTTCACTCTCCATTCAAGTCTACTATATAAAGATTCCATATATTCTGCTCTTGTCTGTTGAATGCAATGTATCTTTGCAAACATAAAAAATCTGATTCTTCTTGGCACTTGTCTCTAATAAAGGCTGAAAGTGTAGTTAGTTAATTTACTGTGTTTAACACCTAAGACTAAATTATGAAAGATAAAATGATTTTTAGAACTGAAAAAGAAAAATAGCTTTATTTTAAATTATGAATGATATTTTAAACTCAAATCATTTTTACTTTTA
>NW_011408528.1:0-697 GCF_000754665.1 Bison bison bison | reverse complement strand
CAACCCAGGATCAAACATGGGTCTCCTACATTCTAAGCCGATTCTTTACCATTTGATCCACCAGGGAAGTCCTGACACATTATACAGATGGAAGAAATGAGGCTAGAAGGATGATTCAGCGTCTTGGCCACCTTGCATATTCTTAGTGTTCTGATCACCAAACCATAATGGAGAGCAACCTGCAGAGAGAGGTGCCCTCCAAAGTGTTCCCCAGACCCCTGGGACTCCAGCCTTCCCACAGAGCATCACAAGGTTCTCTGTGAATCCACATCATTTCCCTCTAAAAGCAGAATGTGCAGGACTGTAGAAACACCCCACATCTGGCAGGTTAACTGCTCCTAGAACTAACCTCCCAAACCTGTGCGCCTCCCCACCCCCACCCCAGTGGACACCTTGACCAAAGACAGACCCGCAACAGCAGCTTCTGATCCCTCTCTGGCCCTTTAAGGCCTCGGAAAACCTCACTTTACTTGGTATTCAGGGCATTCAGTTCAGCTCTGCTTTCTAAGCTGGGAGGTTCAGGGACTCATTAACAGATGCTTAAATGTCAAAGGGAGACCCGTCTGAGCTGTGCTGGGCTTACACAGTCTTCCCAGCTTGCAGTCTGGCCTCCCTGCATCCAGGAAGGCAGGAAAAGACCACCTGGGAGATGCCAGGGTAGGAATTCTACTTCCTCTAAGGAGCCAGATTCATAGAC
>NW_011408527.1:0-560 GCF_000754665.1 Bison bison bison | reverse complement strand
TAGAATCCCCCTCAAGATCCCCGAGACCACTCCTTTTTCATAGTCCCGAAGGTCACCGACTGTGCCTTTCACCTCCCTGGACCCCCGACTATCACGGGAATGCCCGTGGACCCCCGCCTGCTCCCACGATATCGCCGGAGAGCTATTTAACTCCAGCACTCCTGGACACCTCCTAACACCCTGGGAATATCTCGAGGTTTCTGACGGCCCCCCCGACACAACTCCAGATTCCAAACTCTTCCCCCCAATATCCAGAAGGACCACGATTCTCCCAGATGTCCCAACAGAACACGGTCTGCTCCCTGTGGCCCAGGCACCCCCGATTCCCCTCTAGATGTCCTAGGTAGCCCTGCTGGTCCATGTAGCCCCGGATGGCCCCTCCACCTATCCCCAGAGGCTCCAGCCTAACCTCCCACAATCCACCAGACCCCCGCCTCCCCCCGCCCAGTGCCCAGGTGTCCCCAATGACCCTGGGCAGACCCCTCCAGCACACCTCCCCCGAGACTCCTTGGAGTCCCGGGGTCTGGTGCGCCGCCCCGCGGCGCAGGTGTGGGTGTGGG
>NW_011408526.1:0-589 GCF_000754665.1 Bison bison bison | reverse complement strand
CTAGAGTTGGTTATCCTAACAGATGTTTCTGGAGATTATTGTCAGTGAAAAATCACTCGCTCTTCTCAATGTATACCTCAGATAGACTCTAACAACAGAATAAACAGAATTTATCTTAAGCAACAATAAAAGAGACAAGATTGAAATAAAAGGAAAAACTGTTGTGACAACTGAACTCTTCACTCTTTCTTTTTTCCCCCTTCCCTCCCTTTTCCTCTTTAAAGACTCAGAGAACTGTAGAAAAACACTCAGTGGTGAAATTTAGAAAGTCAAAACTGAAGAAGCAGGAGGAGGTTTTCTGAGGCAAGAAAAAAGGCAAGTGAAGAAAAAAAAAGATGGAGCTGAAGAATGATGATGCCATTAAATTTAAACCTTCATGCCAAGGAAGCAAGAAAAAGTCATTTAAGGTTTAAATACTTGTTGTACTAGGCAATGAGGTAGATATTTTACCTAGATTTCATTCTCACGACAACTTTATGGACTGGACATTATTGTGTCTGCTTGCAAAGATGAGGAAACTTGTGCTCGGATAGTTAGGTAGCTCATCCAAGTCTTTACAGCTTGTCAGTGGCATTAATGAGCTGAGAAC
>NW_011408525.1:0-503 GCF_000754665.1 Bison bison bison | reverse complement strand
TTATTTTACTGTACTTGCAGGAGATTAGGTCTCAGCCTGCACGGAAGGAGCAAAGCAACAAAAGACAACAAACAAATACTACTAGGAGTAATGGGCTATTTTCAAATATCTTTTGATATGGATTTATAACATAATTCCACAGTGATAAAAGAACATACTCTGTATAATTTCAATACCTTTAGACTATGAAATTTTGGAAACTTGTTTTATGTCCACTATAGTATTCTTGCCTGGGAAATCCCATGGACAGAAGATCCTTGTGGGCTGCAGTCCATGGGGTCACAAAAGAGCTGGATACAACTTAGCAACTAAAGATCCATTACAAAAGGAAGCAAGAAACATGTAAGAGTCAATAAAATAGAAAACAAAGAATAATTTTGTAGATTTAAGCCTTAATATGCAAGTAATTGGGCTTCCCAGGGTGGCACTAGTGGTAAGAGAACCAGGAGATATGAGTTTGACCCCTGAGTCAGGAAGATCCCCTGGAGGAGGGCATGGCAACC
>NW_011408524.1:0-523 GCF_000754665.1 Bison bison bison | reverse complement strand
TCAGACACAACAGAGCGACTAAGCATATACCATCTTAACTAAGGGCATTTGCTATCATTACATTGTCGTTATACCCTCTCTTAGATATCACCTAGTCTTAATATTCAGACTGGAGGAGTTTTCCAGAGTAGCAGTAGTGACTATGAGGCCTTATTGTGATGTATTTGCATCATTTCTCATTCTCCAGTAGGTGGCCTTCATGAACATTATTGACCCAGTTTTCTCTAGGAGCCTCAGAATATGAGGCAGACTGTCATTTATGGATGAAGCACTCTTCCTTATTTATCTTAGAACAATATTTTGAAGAAAGCCAAACTCCCTTAGGAAACACAGGACCCCCTGCCAAAAATTCTGAGACGTGATTTTAGAGAGAGAGTTCAAGGAAGGTGGAGATATTTTAGTATGGAGATATTTTAGAAGGATCTGATGAAAGTATGAAAGTGAACCATGTAGGTATTTGGGAGAAGTGTGATATAGGAAGGGAAAGATCAAGTTCAAGGATCTTGAGACAAGAGCTTGAGGA
>NW_011408523.1:0-751 GCF_000754665.1 Bison bison bison | reverse complement strand
TACTATATATGATAGATAACTAATGATAATCTCCTGGGTAGCACAGGGAACTCTACTCAATGCTCTGTTGTGACATAAATGGGAAGGAAATAAAAAGAAGGGAAATATGGGATATATGGTTGGGTATGGCTGATTCACTTTACGGTGCAGAAGAAACTAACACATTGTAAAGAAAGTATATTCCAATAAAAATTGATTTAAAAAGAAAAAGAAATAGAGAATGATGTTAAAAGACAAGAAGTTTCTAAAATCTTTTACAAAATTCACAATTTATTTCAGAGCAGTAAATACCACATTGTAGAAAACCATTTTTAGGGATCTTTTCACTTCCTTGTTCCTTAAGGAATAGATTAAAGAGTTCAGCATGGGTGAGACAGTATTATTTAATATTTGCACTGTGGCACCTAGCAAGGGATTGGGTGTGGGCTGCAGATAGACAATGATTACAGGTCCAAAGGCACAGAGAATGGCAGTGAGGTGGGCACTGCAGGTAGAGAAAGCTTTCTGCCTGCCCTCTGCCGAACGGATCCTCAAAATGGCAATCCCAATGCGTGTGTAGGAGACACAAACACACAACCAAAACATTAAAACCAGAAAGCCAACATTAGTGGAACTCACTCTCCGGGCCAGGGAGCTATCAGCACAAGCCAGGGGTAAGACAGCAGGAATGTCACAGAAGAAGTGATCCACTCGATTGGGGCCACAGTAGGGTAGCTGAAAGACAAAGGCTATCAAGACGGTGGCATGAAGA
>NW_011408522.1:0-616 GCF_000754665.1 Bison bison bison | reverse complement strand
CGTTTCATTTTTTAAGGACCCTCCGTAGTGTTTTCCATCGTGGCTCTGCCAGTTTACGTTCCCACCCCCAGGGTAGGAGGGTGGCCTTTTCTCCATACCCTCTCTAGCTATGGTTTCTAGATTTTCTGATGATGGCCATTTTGACCAGTGTTAGGAGGCATCTCACTGTAGTTTTGATTTGCATTTCTCTGGTAATTAGCATGATGGACAGGGAAGCCTGGTGTTGCTGCAGTCCATGGGGTCTCGAAGAGTCGGATATGACTGGGTGACTGAACTGAACTGATGATTAGTGATGTTGAGCATCTTTTCATGTGCTTTTTGGTCACCTGTACATCTTATTTGAAGAAATATTTAGATCTTCTGGCTTCTCTGTGGCTCAGATGGTAAAGAATCTGTCTGCAATGTGGGAGACCAGGGTTCGATCCCAGGGTTGGGGGATCCCCTGGAGGAGGGCATGGTGACCCACGCAAGTATTCTTACCTGGAGAATCCCCATGGACAGAGGAGGGTGGTGGGCTACCATCCATGGGGTCACAGAGTCAGACACGACTGAGTGACTAAGCACAGCACAGCACACAGCCAATTTTATGATGGGATTTTTTTATATTGAGCTGCAT
>NW_011408521.1:0-544 GCF_000754665.1 Bison bison bison | reverse complement strand
GAAGGTTTTGTTGTTTCCCTGGGGGTTCTCAGTCCTTCTGCCAGATGCCCAGGTTAGGAAATCTGTTGTGGGCCCTGGAACCTTTGCAACAGTGTAAGAACTTCTTTGCTATAATTGTTCTGCAGTTTGTGTGTTGTCTGCTCAGTGGCGACCTCTTCCAAGAGGACTAACGCCACATGCCGTGCCTCCCAGGTCTGCTGCCGCCAGACCCCTTGTCCCCACAGCAGGTTACTGCTGATCCATGCCTCTGGAGGAGACACTCAAGCACTCAAAGGCAGGTGTGGCTCAGTCTCCTGTGGGGGGTCACTGCTCCTTGCCTTCAATCCTGCGTGCACAGGGTTTTGTTTGTGCCCTCTGAGCTTCTCTGATGTGTCTAAGATTTAATTTTAAATGCAGTTGATCCCCTCCTATCATCTTGTTGAGGCTTCTCCTTTACCCGTGGATGTGGGGTATCTTTTTTTGGTGGAATCCAACATTCTCATGTTGATGGTTGTTGTCCACAGGACTGGAAAAGGTCAGTTTTCATTCCAGTCCCAAAGAAGGG
>NW_011408520.1:0-554 GCF_000754665.1 Bison bison bison | reverse complement strand
GGAAGAGGCTGGGGTGATTTCGTACTGGACCGTGGCGATGGGCTGGGTGTTGGGCCCTCTCGATGAGAGAGGGAATGGAGGAGGAGGAGCAGGTGGTGGGGGGTGGGGGGAGCACAGGAAGGACAAGTGATGAGCTCGAATGTGGCCTCTGAACCGAGCTGCTGGGGGGACATGGCTTTAAGATGGCAGCACCCAAGGCCCCCTCACCCCCTTATCCCCGCGGGCTCCATGGTGACACCTCTGGAGATGCTGAGTCAAAGCCAGATTTACGACCCCACGCCCTGAGATTCCTGGTCCTCCACCCAGGGCACTGAATTGTGCAGCGGCCATCAGTCAAGCAGTAAGATTTTAACCTTGCACCTACTGTGTGCTTAGCCTGATATTCAGGGCTTGGGAGTGAATCACCCTGGGTACGTGTATGAAAGAGGAGTATCACGCTCCGTCTGGAAGATTCCCAAATGTGAATGGGGTGCTGCTGACCAGGCTGGCGGTGTAGAGCTGGGGCTGGAAATCAGGGCTTTAGAGAGCCTGGCCTGCTGGCTACCTGCCCGGAG
>NW_011408519.1:0-854 GCF_000754665.1 Bison bison bison | reverse complement strand
CCTGGAAAATCCCATGGACGGAGGAACCTTGTAGGCTACAGTCCATGGGGTCGCAAAGCGTTGGACATGACTGAGTGACTTCACACTACCCTACACTATTACTGTCTATCTTATTGACTGTAAAGATTCATGATTTTCTCTTTCTTCGAAGGTTTATAATTCATTGATGTAGTTGCCAGTGGGGGCCTACTCAGGCTGACTTCTATGCCCCTGTGACTTGCTCCCATTTTTTTTTAAGAATTTCCTTACATTCTGGCCTAACAAGGTGTTCCAGGCTCATTTTGTATCTGCACCAGCCATGGAATCAGCCATTTCTCAAAGGAGCGCTGGTTCCTTTGGGTACCAGCTGAGCTCTTTGCTATCAGACGTCCTTCAGCAGACAATTCTATGAATGTATATACAACACTTACACACACATATGTGCCCTTATACATGCATGAGTATACGTGTGTGCACACACTTGGTCATGTCTGACTTTTTGTGACCCCGTGGACTGTAACCCACCAGGCTCTTCTATCCATGAAATTTTCCAGGCAAAAACACTAGAGTGGGTTACATTTCTTGCTCCAATATACATGCACATTTGCATATATGTGCATACTTTATATACTGTTACTTCACGCCTCCCATTCTACCATTCCAGTCTATCCCCACTGGGTTCTTCTCTCTTGCTTTCTTCCTTTTCCATAATGACATTTTTCTTGTTCATTGTGTTAAAAATGACTTCCAGCAACATCCTGGCTCCCACAACATCAACACATTTACTTACTGCTCAATCTTATAATAAAACTATCCCATGTCAGAATCACTTTGCATATACAGTAGACAAACGTACTACTAAGAGTTTAGGATTT
>NW_011408518.1:0-535 GCF_000754665.1 Bison bison bison | reverse complement strand
TCTGTCCATGGGATTCTCCAGGCAAGAATACTGGAGTGGGTTGGCATTTCCTCCTCCAGGGGATCTTCCCCACCCAGGGATCGAACCCGCATCTCTTATGTCTCCTGCATTAGCAGGGGGATTCTTTTCCACTAGGGCCACCTGGGAAGCCCACTGGCAATAATCCCAATGAGTATAACAATCGGAGTATGAGGTTTGGACCACCACCGAGCGGTCTCCCTAAATTCAAAATTGAAGCTGAGTTCACAGGCTAGCTGAGGTTGGGGTCACCCATTGAGGTCTATTTCTCAGCATGGTGTGTGTGTAGGGGAACGAGTCATCGTGACCAATTCGGATTTTATCCATTTCTGGAACGATGACAGCTGTTGTTGTCTGATCGCCATTATTGTTTGTCTCAGTTGGAGCTTAAGTGTGTGTGTGTGTGTGGACACGCGCTCTCAGTTGTGTCCAACTCTTTGTGGCCCCGTGGACTGTAACCCACCAGGCTCCTCTGTCCATGGGATTCTCCAGGCAAGAATACTGGAATGGGTTGCCA
>NW_011408517.1:0-511 GCF_000754665.1 Bison bison bison | reverse complement strand
TCCTCAGGATTGGTCAGAGGATCTTCTGACAATCCCTATCAGAGTTTTCTCCAGCGGTCCAAGGTTTCTAGGCAAGAGTGAAAGGGGAGAGAGCCCTTGGGGGTAGGCAGGAGGGTTGGCTGGGTTAAGAACCTTACAAGGGGATGTAGTGAGGCCTAGATTTTCCATTAGCACTAACATCTGATGTCTGATCCTTTGGTCAGATATCCATAAATGGCCTCTCCAATTCAGGAGTTGTTTCACTTGGTGGCTGCTAAAAATATAATTAGTTTGCCTCCAAGAGAGAGATATAAGCATCTTCTATTAGGATTGCAAGATATCAAAGGCAGGGAGGCCAGCCTTGGGCGGTTAGGTTGAGCCTCTTGGATAAGTAAGTTACAGGCTGGGGCTCAGCCTGTAGCTTAGATCCCAACCTTTGAGTGAACACTCCCAAGGCTATTCCTTCTTTTTTGTGGTAAAAGTTGGGATGCTTTTTCTGCGTCTGGCAACCTCAAGGCAGGTGCTTGAGTTA
>NW_011408516.1:0-531 GCF_000754665.1 Bison bison bison | reverse complement strand
TTGATAATTATAGCCAGAATTTGAGGTAGCATCATATATCTTGCATAAAGGAAGGACGAAGGTTTTCTAAAACAATGAACAAAACTAAAAGAACTCAGACTGATTTATATTATTATGGACACAGGAATCCATGCAAAAAAGATATATTGAGCACTATGTTTCAGTACCTACATGTTTTAGGTAGACAGCATGAACAAAATAGGAAGAAAGCCCTTCCCTAATAAATGTATATAGTAGTGGTGGTAGAAACACACACACACACACAATCAATAAAATGCATAGCACATTGGATTTTCATGGAAGTTACGGAGAAAAATAATGCAGGGCAAGTACTGATAAAAGTGTTTCTGAAAAGGCATTTTGAGTAAAACCTGAACCTGTTCATGGTGGGGGAAGAGTATTCCCAACAGAACAAATAGAAAGTACACAAGTCATGTGGTGCCCCATTTTTTTTTTAAAGGAACTAAAAGAAGACTATTTCAACAAAAGCAGAGTGTGGGTAGGGATGAGAAGTAGAAGATAAGATGGATG
>NW_011408515.1:0-544 GCF_000754665.1 Bison bison bison | reverse complement strand
TGCCTTAATATTCTTTTATTTCTGATTTTATATTACAGGGTACAAATATTAAACAAAGAACAGATGTTGCTTTAAATAATCTCACCTACTTAAGGAAAATAAAGAGCATAGATATTACCACAATTATCTCCTGTGTTCCTAATGAAGGGAGGTTACTACCTTATCAAAAGAGTTTAGTTACATTTTGTTTCAGCCCAAAGTAAGCAAAAATTAATTTCATTATGGTGTTATTGATCAATGGAAAGTATATTAATGGTACATTCATCAGATTGATTTTAATAGTAAAACTTGGCAGAAGGCACAAATTGGATTTTTCTTACTATGGTTCTAAATATTTCTAACACGGTTAACATTATTCCAATATTTAAAAATGTTTCTAAACACCTTCAGCTCAGTTCAATTCAGTTCAGTCGCTCAGTCGTGTCTGACTCTTTGCGACCCCATGAATTGCAGCACGCCAGGCCTCCCTGTCCATCACCAACTCCCAGAGTTCACCCAAACTCATGTCCATCGAGTCAGTGATACCATCCAGCCATCTCATTCT
>NW_011408514.1:0-559 GCF_000754665.1 Bison bison bison | reverse complement strand
AGTTTGAGCAAGCTCCAGGAGTTGGTGATGGATAGGGAAGCCTCGCATGCTGCAGTCCATGGGATCACAAAAAGCTGGACATGACTGAGCAACTGAACTTAATCGAACTGAAAGCATTGGTGGTGGTGGTTTAGTGGCTAATTCATATCCGACTTTTGCAACCCCATGGACTGTAGCCTGCCAGGCTCCTCTGCCCATGGAATTCTCCAGGCAATAATACTGGAGTGGGTTGACATTTCTGTCTCCAAGGGATCTCCTGACCCAGGAATCAAACCCAGATCTCCTCCCCTGCAGATAGATTCTTTATCAACTGAGCTACAAGGGAAGCCCATTGGTGACTTCCTCTAAACTACACATTAAAAGGATTCAAGGAGGCTAGATAAGCAGAAAGGACATGGACTTTGAAAGGACGGGTATAAGCATATTAACTGAAAGTTAGGAAAAAGGAAAACTAGATTTTGATGCTTCAATTTTGCTATAGGACCTCAGAATAGGCCCAAAAACCTAAACTAGAAATCTTCATAGGAAGTATCTATCATTTACCATGGCCTCTGTTTAT
>NW_011408513.1:0-643 GCF_000754665.1 Bison bison bison | reverse complement strand
AATGGCATTCCATTAAAAATAGAGTTTTTTTCATTTCTTATGCTCTTGTGAATTGATTTGACTTTAAAATTTATTTGGATAAATGTTTATCAGCCAATGACAATAATTTTGTCACTACATAAGATTCTTCCAGATACAATGAGATATAAGTTATTTTTGAGACCATTTAGCAAGGCTGTAATAGAGAAGTTGCTTTATTAAAGTTTGAAGTCATCAAGGTCTCAAATGCATGTATTTGGATTGGCTCCCATATGGTTGGATGTGGGTCCTCATGGCCAGTGGCACTTAGAAATGCAGCTCCACATTATTAGTGGAGAAAAGATTCCTCTGCTCTTGTGCTTTTAGCTTTTTCTAACCATGCCACTCTCCACCTTTCAACACACATAAATTGCCTCACACTAGACTAATATTATCCCTGGAAATTCTACCATATGTCAATAATTCATTTGCTTTTATTATTGGTGAGACATTTTGTGCTTGTGAATGTATGAGGTAGTATAACAAGCCCCTGATATGTCATCAGGAGATCTGGTTACTGTGTTACTGTTTTTCTATAACCAAGTTACTTGGCTTGTTGATTCCTCAGAATCAACTTCTTTATATATATATAATATGGTTATATTATATATATAATATATATATT
>NW_011408512.1:0-514 GCF_000754665.1 Bison bison bison | reverse complement strand
GGAAAGGGAGTCTAGTGCCCAGTGTAGTCAGCTGCACCCCCTTCACCTGAGCAAAGTACAGTTTTAGGGGTTGTGAGTGATGATTCATCAATCAGTAAGACTCATAAAAATAAGAAAACAGCAAAAATCTATGTTAACACAAATTATGGTAGAATATAAGAATGATATTTGTATGGTATTACATAAAAGAAAATGCCCATGTATTAAGAAGAATCATTGGGTAAGAAGAATAATGTAGAATCCAATGGGTAGTTGAAGAATGGAAAAGACCTTGAAACATGGAGCCAGTGGAGAAGCTTCTCCAAGCAGAAAGACTATCTGGTTATGTTAAATTGTGTACTCTAGCGAGAGAAAGGTAGTTTTGTCAAAATTACAGTTTTTTGAATTTAGGTTTTAATAAAAAGATATTTTAAGAAATACCAAAAATGATAAGGGTGTGTTTCATACTATAAATCCAGCAGTAGTAGTACCAAAGAGTGGCTTGTGAGGTTTATGATCTTGGTTTCCATCACTT
>NW_011408511.1:0-533 GCF_000754665.1 Bison bison bison | reverse complement strand
GTTGCGTTCAATATTGGAAGAAAATTGAACCCCTATGTGAGACTGTATCCCTTTCCCCTAATCTTCATTCAGTAAATGCATCTGGAGAACTGGGAGAAAAGGACAAATATCAAGTGTGACACACGTGTAGAAGGACTGGGCTCCCTTTCCTTCTGTGATCTGCAGCACACAGAAGCCATTAAATCAAGTTTGGTATTTTGACTCTCTTAGACTGGACATTCTAATTTCCAAACTGAAACCAGGTTTGTGATTTAAAAAAATGATATTACTTGGGAAGAGGTGTAGAGTCACTAAGTCTTCCCAAGTCTTCATCTGGCATCAGAAGACCATCTCATCGAGTAAAAATTTTAAGGACAGTAGTATATAATGGAGGAGGCAATGGCACCCCGCTTCAGTACTCTTGCCTAGAAAATCCTATGGACAGAGGAGCCTGATGGGATGCAGTCCACGGGGTCGTGAAGAGTTGGACACGACTGGGCGACTTCACTTTCACTTTTCATGCATTGGAGAAGGAGATGGCAACCCACTCCAGT
>NW_011408510.1:0-614 GCF_000754665.1 Bison bison bison | reverse complement strand
GTGCAAGAAAGCAGCAGCTACGTTCTCCAACTTGGACTAAAAAAACAAACAAAAAAAAATCAAAAAAGGTAAAATGAAAACCGTTCACTTAACAGCAGATTAGCAGTAATGTTCCTCATGAATCGATAACAGTGCCTGATGCTGAATAGCTAACAGCAGACGCTGAACTTGGATTTAATATTTTCGATGTTTATTGGAAATCAGGCTTCTTGCTGAGCTGGTCTCTTCAAATCCCTGATCTGTTTGACTAAATACGTCTTCTCGTCATTGAACTGCTCATCCTCGGTCCTGTCATTCTGGAACTTGCTGAGGAACTCTATGAGCTTGGCTTGGTTCTTGAGGAGGATGTCAAGGATGGGCTGTGTCTTGTTGGGGTTGGCTACGAACACCTGCACAGGGAGAGATCAATGTCAACACAGGACAGATGCTGCAGAGTACATGTGGCCACACCCACTGCTCCCCCGGGGCACGGGCTGAAGTCAGGATTACTCATTCGGGGTGTCTGCTTTGGAAGACCTTATTTTTACAATTAAAAAAGGAGGGAAGAAGTGCATGTTTAAGCACAAAAAGGACTGACATGTTCACTCATGCTCTGTAGTTTGTATTAAATACAG
>NW_011408509.1:0-621 GCF_000754665.1 Bison bison bison | reverse complement strand
GTTGCAGGAAATGGGCCAGACCTCCCCCAAATCTCCATGTTCTGCAACTTGTGACTTGTGCTCAAATCAGAAAATAAACTCAAAAATTATGATATAAAATGTCCAACATATTTCAAGCTGTTTTCTTCCTTTTGCATTTCCGGTTCATTACTCAGGAAGTATTTCCAGTGGCCACATCCTGCAGGAGCCATCTAACACCAACTGCTCCTTCTTGGACTGGAAAACTGGGGACTTTTACTTCCAGATTTAAGGATACTTGCTGAAGAGCTATTCTTTCTGTAAATTACTTGTCATTAAAATAACAATGGATGCACTCGTTAGTCAAATTAAGGAATCTTTCTGGAAGTGTATCAAATGCAGATAAACTATAAAGAAGCATTGTTGACATTTTTTAAAATGTGAACTTAATGAATAACTTTGCTGTTACAATTCAGCAGCCAAGGACAATGAAAAATTCCTAGGACTTTAAATTCATGGCCTTGGCAGACGTCTTAACGGCCTGCATTCAAGATATCCATACCTTCTCTGACTTTAAAATAAAAATCTCAAAATCACACAACACAGCATTAGTATAGTCTTAAAACACTTCAGTAAAGATCCTATTTGCTGATTTTTCTTCAT
>NW_011408508.1:0-734 GCF_000754665.1 Bison bison bison | reverse complement strand
TTTTTTTTTTTTTTTGGTATATTAAAGATTCTGGGAAGAATTCCTTTTAAAAATAGTTTTCATTTAATTCAGCGTATCCCAAATATAGTTTCTCCTCTTTTCTCTTTTACTCCCCACCCCCACCCTTTGTGTTTTCTTTTTTTAGAACACGAAGTGAAATTCCATGAAATGCCTTTTGAAAAATACTGCTTTAGCAAGAAGGACCAGGACAGGAATATTACAAGTGAAGAGATATTAATGATCAGCTAATATCTGTTGTTGTTGTTCAGTCCCTAAATTGTGTCTGACTCTCTGTGACCCCATGGACTGCAGGCTCCCCTGTCCTTCACTTTCTCCCTGAGTTTGCTCAAATTCATGTCCATTGAGTCAGCGATGCTAGATGCTCTCTCACTATCTCATCTTCTGCACTGCCTTCAGCCTTTCCCAGCATCAGGGTCTTTTCCAATGAGTCGGCTCTTCGCATGAGGTGGCCAAAGTATTAAAGCTTCAGCTTCAGCATCAGTCCTTTCAATGAATATTCAGGGTTGATTTCCTTTTGTATTGACCTGTTGGATCTCCTTGCAGTCCGAGAGACTCTCAAGAGTCTTCTCCAGCACCACAATTCAAAAGCGCTCAGCTTTCTTCATCGTCCAACTTTCATATCCATACATGACTACTAGAAAAACCATAGCTTTGACTATATCAACTTTGGTCAGTAAAGTGATATCTGCTTTTTAATATGCTGTTTAGGTTTG
>NW_011408507.1:0-658 GCF_000754665.1 Bison bison bison | reverse complement strand
TATTCTGGACACAAAATCTTTAGCAAACATACAATTTACAAATATATTCTCTCATTCTGTGGGTAATCTTTTCATTTCTTGATGGTATCCTTTGAAACATGAAACATAAAAGTTTATTTTCATGAAGTTCAAATTAAATTAGGATTTATCCATGTCATCTGTGAATGGAAATTGTTTTACATTGTCCTGTATACTCTGGACACACTTATTTCTCTCTCTTTTTTAAATTATAACTTTGCATGCTGTTTCTTAAAATGTAGCTGATATACCATATTATGTACATTAAAGGTGTACAATATAGTGATTCACAATTTTTAAAGGTTGCACACTATTTTAGGTCATTATAAAATATTGGCTGTATTTCCTGTATTGTACAACTTATACTTGTAGTTTATTTTATACATAATAGTTTGCATTTCTTTTTTTTTTAATTTTATTTTATTTTTAAACTTTACAATATTGTATTAGTTTTGCCAAATATCGAAGTGAATCCACCACAGGTATACATGTGTTCCCCATCCTGAACCCTCCTCCCTCCTCCCTCCCCATACCATCCCTCTGGGTCGTCCCAGTGCACCAGCCCCCAAGCATCCAGTATCGTGCATCGAACCTGGACTGGCAACTTGTTCATACATGATATTATACATGTTTCAATGCC
>NW_011408506.1:0-612 GCF_000754665.1 Bison bison bison | reverse complement strand
TTTTTTCCCCTTTACTGAGCCTACCACAGTGTTTATTCTTTATTTTTCTTATGACTTAATTTTCACATCTGAGTTTATTTTGTATAATATACAAAGATATAATATATATATATAACAAAGACATATAATAAAGACAGCTTATCTTTATTTCTTAGTTCTGTGAACTGACATTTCATCTCTACCATCACATCCCTGAGATCTTATATTTCTAATTTGTTGTTTTCCAAGAGAGAGGAAAATTCTTCTTATGACTTTTAGAACTGTCCCTTAATATTTTCCTCAGTTTCATGAATTCTTTTCTTGGTGGTGTGAGGCTATTTTTTCATCTAGTCTTTTTCTCTTGCAGAGACTTTGAAACACAGAAACTTGCAGAAACACTGAAATCAGTCAGGACCCATTGATGTCAGTTGCTTTTGCTTTTATTGATGTCAGTGATTTTGTTAGTGTGAAATGATTTTTACTTTCAGTGTAAGGTTGTGGAGGTACCATGAAATCAACTGAAAATTCTATAAGGGAAAGGAAATTCTGAATTATTTCAAACAAGCTAATATAATTTTAAATGTGTATTTTATACTTTTTCTTAAAACAGTTTTGGTGTATTCAAAATTTTGT
>NW_011408505.1:0-653 GCF_000754665.1 Bison bison bison | reverse complement strand
GTACTCTGCATATAAGTTAAATAAGCAGGGTGACATTATACAGCCTTGACGTACTCCTTTTCCTATTTGCCATAGTATTATGTATTTTCTAATTCCTAATTTAATTCATTAACTATATCTTTTACCCATGGGTTATTTATAAGTATAATGTTCTCTAAATTTCAAATGCTAATGGATTTTTTCTTTTAGATTGAACCAGGCAGAACTGCTAACATTCAGTCTTTTTATAAGCTATAAAATGACACTTTCATATGGTTCAACATATAGTTGTGTTTTGTTATTAATATATAACTTAATTTCATTTGGTTAGATTACACTAGATTGTGAATTTTAAACCAAAGGTAACCACATTCACACTAAAGGTCCTTGTTTCTACCATTTTGTATTTTATTGGGGGATTTTATGATAACTACATGTATAACCAGCAATTTTCAATAAAAATCCTCCCCCAATACTGGAATGTTTTCTGATACATGTTGCAGGCTGGTTTCTGGGATGCAGACTCAGATGGAGTTTAGTTCTGGAATGTGTATCAGGGGTGCCCTTGGGGTCAACACTGTGGAGTCAGAAGGGAAGAAACAGGCTAAGGCAGAGGGGACGATCAACCTGTAACTCTGGCCAGACGACTTGAGCTGACCCCATGTGAGTTTGGA
>NW_011408504.1:0-571 GCF_000754665.1 Bison bison bison | reverse complement strand
ATTCAAAAAACTAAGATCATGGCATCCGGTCCCACCACTTCATGGCAAATAGATGGGGGGAAAGTGGAAGCAGGGACACATTTTATTTTCTTGGGCTCCAAAATCACTGCAGATGGTGACTGGAGCCATGAAATTAATAGATGCTCCTTGGAAGAAAGCCATAACAAACTTAGCGTATTAAAAAGCAGAGATATCACTTTGCCGACAAAGGTCCGTCTAGTCAAAGCTATGGTTTTTCCAGTAGTCATGTACGGATGTGAGAGTTGGACCATAAAGAAGGCTGAGCGCTGAAGAATTAATGCTTTCGAACTGTGATGCTGGAAAACTCTTGAGAGTCCCCTGGACAGCAAGAAGATCAAACCAGTCAATCATAAAGGAAATCAACCCTGAATATAGCTGAAGCTCCAATCCTTTGGCCACCTGATGCAAAGAGACGACTCACTGGCAAAGACCTTGATGCTGGGAGAGATTGAAAGCAGGAGGAGAAGGGGACAACAGAGGATGAGATGGTGGGATAGCATCACTTATTCAATAGATATGAATTTGATCAAACTCCAGGAGACAATGAAGG
>NW_011408503.1:0-536 GCF_000754665.1 Bison bison bison | reverse complement strand
CCTGAATCTGCCATGCTGCAGGAGTGCTCCAGCTGACAGTCTCAGCTAGCTCTGCTTCCAGCCATAGCTTCCAGGATGTCAGCCATGTAAGTGAAGCTGTCTTGAACTCTCCAAAGCAGAGTATTAGCTAGCTGACTATCACTGAGTAACCTCAGTTAATACTATGAGGAGCAGAACCCTCACCTGACTGAAGTCATCTCAAACTCTTGGTCCATAAAATTGAGAGTTATATGTAAGTGACTGTGTTTTTAAATCACCTAGTTTGGGAAAGTGTGTCATTTCTGTATTCCTGAATAGCAAATCATCCCCGTATTTGGTGACTTAAAATGATAGCAACCATTATCTTTCTGTGTCTGTTTGGGTCAGGAAGTTGAAAGGCCACAGCTGGACTGACTTTTCACTGCTCTACAATGTCTGAACTGGGAATATTTGAAAGCCAGAAGTGACTGGATGGCTGGGGCTTGAGTCACATGAAAACTTACTCTTCTGGTGGTTGATTTGGACTGTTGGCCAGGACCTCAGCTGATCTGTTGACT
>NW_011408502.1:0-584 GCF_000754665.1 Bison bison bison | reverse complement strand
TATTTAAAGAGTAACTAGCCATCTTAAAAAATTCACACTTGGCTCTCAGAATAAGCTTCTTCATGAATACTGCATGTTGAAAGAGCGCTATGAAATTAATTAGAAATAATTGGTCTGATGGAAATGAGAAAAGAACCCACTGGCTCATAAGATAGAACAACCAAATTTACTCAGCGTGATTATTACCATCAGTAGTTAATAGGCACTAATACAGTTCTCGCTTATCACCCCTGCAGTGTTTAGTCATGAGTTAATCAAACTAGTGTTGTGTCATAAAGGTGAAAAGTGGGGGAAAACTAGTGATACAGAATAATAATGATAATGATACTTAATATTGATAGGCATTACTTCTGACCCAGCATTATTGTAAATACTTTACCTCCATTGATTCATTCAATATTAATGATAATCCAGTGTGTGTGTGTGTGTGTGTGTGCGCGCGCGCACGCGTGTGTGCTTAGTTGTGTCTGACTCTTTGTGACCCCACAGACTGTAGCCCACCAGGTTCCTCTGTCCATAGGATTTTCTAGGCAAGAATACTGGAGTGGGTTGCTATTTCCTTCTCCAAGGGATCTTCCCAATGC
>NW_011408501.1:0-717 GCF_000754665.1 Bison bison bison | reverse complement strand
ATTAAATAGTTCAGGCAATTTTTCTCTGAAGTTGTTAAATAAATGTTCTTTATGTGGTTGCTTTTCTCCGTCTGGAGAAATTTAATAGTCTTCTCCCTGTATTTAGGTCAAAACTTAATGCTATCATATTTTCACATTTCTGGTTATCTGACAGAAATGAGATAGTAATTTGCTTTAATTTAATTTCTTCTGATTACTGCAGAAGTTGATGTTTTATATGTTCACATGTCTATTTCCTCTTCTTTAAATTGCCTTTATGTAAATTATCTTTATTATCTCTTTTCATTTTGAATGTGTTTCTTATTTATTTGTAGAAGCCCCCTATATAAACTTAATTTCTGATGTTTTCTGGTTATATGGTTTACTATGCATCCTACTATGCTTTCGATTTTTAATTATGTAGTGGGGCATGCTTGCAGGTTAAAAACTTCCCATGTATTAGGAATTCTCTATAAATTTATGTTTCTAATTGTCAAATTACTTTAATGATTATATACTTATTTAGCTTTTCTATTTCTTCTTTAACTATTTTTGATAATATATATATTTTAGAGCATCTATCAGAACACTGAAATATGTGGCCAAGTCTTTTTCTTGTGTCAAGGATTTCTTCAGATAGTAAATCTCTGCCCTTGTTGAGGTCCCCTGTGAAACCTTCTCTGTTCCATATGGAGGCATGACTCATGAGGGTCTGGAAGCCTTGGTCTGGGTGCTGGA
>NW_011408500.1:0-512 GCF_000754665.1 Bison bison bison | reverse complement strand
TTTCTTTTTTTTTTTTTTTACTATTTTTTTCTCTAATTTTATTTTATTTTTAACACTTGTGTATTCTTGAGTAGCTCATCAGAAAGAACTCAAGGGCGGCTCCAGATTGAGGAAAGTGGCAGGGACACTATCTGCCCAAACCAGCAGCCAGCTTATCAAATGTGGGTAGCACAAGAGGGAAGAAGATGCTAACTAGAGTTGGGTTCCTTGGCAAAGAAATAGTAAACAGCAAAACAGTTATTTCAGAGGGCAAACTGTTTGCCTCACTAATAAAGCATGGCTCATGATGGAAAATAACTCAGGAGAAAGTAGGGAGCAAATGGATTTAGTTGCTATGGGAACACAGTTGGAAAAAAAACATGCAATATGTAAATACTGTGATTTGGTATTTTAATGTACTTCTTTTCCATGAAGAAAATTCTTTGACAACTAAAACTAACAACTCATTCCTTTGCTATACACAGCGCTGATTGACAGAGGCTGGGCAAGTGGGTTTCTGAATTCCATTTTGC
>NW_011408499.1:0-575 GCF_000754665.1 Bison bison bison | reverse complement strand
TTCTGATCTTTATTGTTTCATTGCTTCAGCTTGCTTTGGGTTTAATTTGCTCTTCTTTTGCTAGTTTTTAAGGTGGAAACTGAGGTCACTGATTTGAGACCGTGTTTCTTTTCTAACAAGATTAGTGATGAAGTTTCCCCTAAGTACTGCTAGCTTCTTCACTTATTTTTTCATCCCTCACGCTCCTCTTCCAATTACACATATTTTAGGCTGACAACATTTCTTCCACAGCTCACTGACACATTTTAAATTTTTTTGATTCTACTTTTTCTGCTTCATTTTGTATAGCTTCTATCATGTCTCTATGCTTATTAATCTTTGTTTTCCATAATATTCAATCTGCTCTTAATCCCATTGAGTTAATTTCTAATCTTATGTAGTTTTCATATTTGAAAGTTTGACTTAGGTCTTTAAAAATATTTCTACACCTTTACTTAAATACAATTTATCCATCTCTGCTGTTTTTACAACTTTTAATAACTCTTAACGTCCTGTCTGATTATCCTAACTTCTATGTTAGATCTGAGTTGGTTTTGAATGAATAAAATTTCTCATTATGGGTCATGCTTTCCCAC
>NW_011408498.1:0-520 GCF_000754665.1 Bison bison bison | reverse complement strand
GTACAGGCTTTGTACACTGAGTACTGTCTACTTGGATCAGAGTAAATGGAAAGGATATAGCTGCAACTTTCTCTTATCCACACAAGTATTGGAAAGGGTGTATTTATTTCCAATTATTCCTTTGTCTGCCTATCTTGGGACTGAGTTAGTCAAGAGCATGAGTTAAAATACCTCTTAACACATTACTGACCAGGAGATTTTTTGCAGAAGCTAATGCCTGTGGCCGGTGATTTGTTTTGTAAGTGAATGTTGAAACATCTCAAGTCAATAATGTTTGGGTAACAATAGATGTATTCATACATCTCTGGTCAGTAAGTTGTTCATTACCTTGAAAGCTCAAGTCCAAGCACAGTGCCTGACTCACAATAAGAATCCATAAATATTTTTTTCCATTTGCAGCAACATGGATGAACCTAGGGATTGTCCTATTAAGTGAAGTCAGCCGGACAGAGAAAGAAACATCATGATATTGCTTACATTGTGGAATCTTAAAAAAAAAAAAGAAAAGAAATTATATACA
>NW_011408497.1:0-779 GCF_000754665.1 Bison bison bison | reverse complement strand
GAGTTATAGGTGGAAAAAATGAGAGAGCTAAGTATTACCCAGAAGGATAATGAATTTCCCTCTTCTCTGGTTTTCTCTGAACTAGAGGCTTATGCCTGTTGCCTTCTGGGTGAGAAATTTAATACAGTAATGCCTATCCCTAGGTAAGGACTCCCTTCTCTTCTCTGGGGCAGCTCCTTAGGAATTATCAACTTCATCAACCAACTTAGTCTGAAAATACAGGGTATTATACATCAAGATCCCCAAACAGCTCAGGTCACCTACCCATGAACTTTAAGAAACTGTCTGGGGATTTAGTGTTAATGAAAAATTCTAAGAGCCTCTTACTCGGTATTATCAAGTCCCACAGTTAATTTGGAGTCCAAGACACTGAAGCCAGAGGTGTGCTTCATACCAAAAAAAAAGGAGGTTATCCCAGGAGTAGGTTTCAGAAAAACACAGGAACAGAGTAAAAAGAAGTTACTCACTGTCACAGGAGATGTTACAGATGTTGCTTGAGTGAGGGTTCTGATCGTCTTTGCACCAAATTTTATTATTTATCTGGAAGAGTCCATATTCTGTGCTGTCATTGTTTTGTACTATGGCTTGTGTGTCATAACCACTGGTATGAAACGTGGTACAGACCCCTGAAAGAAAGATGAAAAAGAGATTTCACAAGGATGTTCATGTATAGCATAAATGAGGACCTGTATTCCCAGACCGAAAAAGGCTCTCCAACCAATCTCCAAATATGGCAGACCACAGAGTATCTTGATAAGGTGAAAAGAGTTCCAAAGGAT
>NW_011408496.1:0-510 GCF_000754665.1 Bison bison bison | reverse complement strand
ATCCTTCCTTCTCTCCATCCACCCATCCTTCCATCCATTATCTATCATCCTTCCATTCGTCCATCCATCATCCCTCCAGCATCCTTCCATCCCTCCCTCCATTCATCCGTCCTTTTGTCTTGCATTGTTCCTTCCTCCCTTCCTCTTTCACAACTGGCTATCCAGCAACCCAACATGAATAAACAGACAACAAGCCCCACAAAGAATGCTTTTTATTCCAAAATATTTCTCTGTAATCACTGCTGCAGCTTCCCCTAGTTAACCCATTTTTTCCCCTGACAAATCTTCTTGTTTGTCTATGAAACAACAGTAATTACTTGATCTATGGAAATCTCCTTGTGAACAACATCTTGTAAATGTGGATTCCCAGGGAGAGAAGGCAAGAAGCCTGGCTGATAAGCATATATGTACCATCTTACCTCCAAATTATGGTGAAATATGGCAACATTTTACTTGTCTTGAGGGATACATTTATTTGGCTAAGGTAATTAAGCTGGCCTCTCCGAGCAT
>NW_011408495.1:0-517 GCF_000754665.1 Bison bison bison | reverse complement strand
GGCAACCCACTCCAGTGTTCTTGCCTGGAGAATCCCGGGGATGGGGGAGCCTGGTGGGCTGCACAGAGTCGGACACGACTGAAGCGACTTAGCAGCAGCAGCAGCAGCAAGTGAATATAATTAGCATATCAACTTAAAAAAAAGACTTATCTCCCATTGATTTTATTAAAATTTCTAAATTCTCTATCTTCTTTCATATATATTCATTATCTTGGACCTTTATATTATAGTCATAACCAATAGTCACTGCATAGCAGCCAAATCTGTCTCTGAACAGTGACTTGCTTTTCTATATGCAGACTGTCACATTGCTGTGTTTACAAAATCACTTCCAACAGCTAATTATTGTAAACAACATAATGCTATATGGTACTGACAAGAGTAAATATGATAATGACCATGCATAGTCATCATAGCTTCATCTTTGAAAAACTATTTCTGAAAGTAAGCAATTGATGATCATTGGAATACAAAGTGTAGGAAAAGGGGAAATTTTGATTACTAGGTTTTAGAAGTT
>NW_011408494.1:0-566 GCF_000754665.1 Bison bison bison | reverse complement strand
TAATTTGGTTTTTCTTTAAACTAATTTACTTATACTCATGGCTTTAATAACATGATATTTGAAAAGGTTTGGTAATCTAAAATAGTTTTATCAGTATAGCATGTTATTATGACTTTTTTATGATAGCTGTAACACACACACACACACACACATACAGCATTTTTGTCCAGCAGTGCCAAGGACAAGAACGTCTCTGTGGTGACCCAAGGACTAAAGAGCAGATAAAACCAAAAAGGGTCTTGGAACACAGGAATGGAAAAACCAGATTCTTATCATCCTTCCCTCCCCAGTGTTGTAACTATTAACAGATTTCAGGTTCTCCAGAGCAGTATAACTCTTCTCCCCTCCTACCCCACACAGGGAGAAGGTATTTGTCTTACTCTTCTCCCAACCAGTATACATGCCTCATCCAATCATCAAATGACTCCCAAGACCCCTCCCACTCCTTGTACCCTGAGTATAAAAGTAGACTAAGGACCCCCTGTTCAAAGTTGGTTCTCCCTTGAGCTGGCCTGCTGTTCTAACAGCGTCTCCCATTCTAATAAACTTTATATCCCTCTCATTCT
>NW_011408493.1:0-514 GCF_000754665.1 Bison bison bison | reverse complement strand
TTGGGCTGGTGGCACCAGACAAGGCTGGCCGGCCCCAGCCTTAGGAGCGGGGCAGGGGGGTATTGGGAGGGGAAAGGAGGTCAGAGCTACTTGTCTCCATTCCGGTGCATTCCAGTCCTGGGGAGGCAGATGGGATGCTTCAAATGAGATGTGAATCTGGGCTGAATTTTAATCGCCCCCAGGGACTAGAAAAATGAATGAGTCAGGGGTGAGGGGGTAGGGATGGGGGGGGCGGAGCTGGTGAGCAGCATAAACAAAGCCTTTTGAGTGAGTTCCACCGGTGGGGAAAGTTGGGGAATGACCAGTAGAGACCCAGGAAGTGCCAGGGCGGCTGCAAGTCAGGTCCGGGTGTGATTCCTGTTCCAGGCTCTGAGTGCTCAGTCCCCCTGCCAGGCCTTGGGGCAGCCTCATCACCCCAGCACCCCATGGTGCC
The DNA here is from genome assembly GCF_000754665.1 of Bison bison bison. Taxonomy (NCBI): domain Eukaryota; kingdom Metazoa; phylum Chordata; class Mammalia; order Artiodactyla; family Bovidae; genus Bison; species Bison bison. The sequence goes on along the minus strand of NW_011408493.1, from coordinate 81 downwards.
CTCCCTATCCCAGGAGACCTTTCCCAGAACTAAGGCTGTGGGGACAAGGTGAGGCCCCTGAGTTGTCTTGGAAAACTGAGT
>NW_011408492.1:0-519 GCF_000754665.1 Bison bison bison | reverse complement strand
TCTAAGAGTGATCTCACTAAAATGTAAACCAAATCATGTTACTCCCTTGCTTAAAATTCAATGAACTTACATTGCCGACAGAATAAAATTCCAGCTGCTTAGCATGACTTATAAAGTCCTTTATGATTTAATTCTAACTACTAGTGTTACCAAAACAAGCCATTATGCAAATACTGTTTTCACCACCTGGAATACCCTTGTAAATATAATTGAGCTTATTAATATTGCACTGCGTTAAGGGGGCTCTTTATCTGGTTTTCCCTACTTTGGGAAACAGAATTCTTTCTGCTTCAGCATTCTTTCTAAAATATTTCAAGCACATAGGAAAGCAGAGAGACATAATGAGAAACACTGCCAAGCTTTGGCATAACTTAAAATCTTGATGTGTTTGTTTCAGAAGTATTTTCTTTGTTAAGAAAGAAAGAGAAAAACAAATACCACATGATATCACTTATATATAGAAGGTAAATCTGTGTGTCTGTGAAACAGACAGACTCACAGACATAGAGGACAGACCTG
>NW_011408491.1:0-684 GCF_000754665.1 Bison bison bison | reverse complement strand
TTTTTTTTTTTAATAGGAGGGGAATAAATTAAAAATTAAATGAAAATAATTTTTGAGTTCTTATTTGGGCAAAAGTTTCCCAGTGAACAATCCCAGCTTTTTTTATAGCCTAATTACTAGTTCTTCCTTTTAAATTATCATCCTCTCCTACTTTATCTTCATTTCTGTAAGTAACTAGGTATTATGACTATGATTCAAACCCATAACTCCAGCAGGGAAAGCAATTATGGCATAAATAATGAACACCAATAGGGAATACAAACTTGTAATAAACCATATTTAAGTCTGAAGATGATCTGAGTTTTGCATAATTTAGGCCAGAAAAATATTTAACTGACAGTTAAGATTCAGCTATGGAAAATTCTTCCACCTATACTATAGATAGGTCCTTCCACCTAAACTGTGATAAAACAGATCCACTGGGGTGCAATCTCACCATGATATATACTGTAATTAGAAAAAGCGAGTGCAAATATGACAAATACTTGGAAGTGGAAAGTTCAGTCCTTAAAAAAGTAGTGCAAAACCTTAAGAATAAGGTGTTACATAAATTAAGGAGCAAGTTATAAGTTATAAAGAAGTCTTTCTATTGAGATCATTCTAAGTTCTAACAAGTCCTTCAGATGGAATACAAAATCTTAAAGTCTATGTCATAGAAAGCTATTTCCAAACAGCATTCCTATT
>NW_011408490.1:0-527 GCF_000754665.1 Bison bison bison | reverse complement strand
GAATCAATTTTAATTCATGAAGTTCCTTACACTTTAATTTCTCAATTTATTCCTAAGGAGAGTTTTTTTTCCCTTCTAATAGATGCAGTTATCGTTTTTCTCCTGGAAAAAGACTGGTATGATTTGTACAGAAAATCAGAGCTCTCATAGATGGTAGCTACAATTTCTTGTGAAAATACAGGGTGTCTACTGGTGACCTAGCTGTGGCACCATAAATGAGTTTTAAAAATTGATTTCTAGCTTAGCAGTTGGAGGAATCATTAAACTTGACATTTTGTTTGAAGTTGGAGCCCTTGTAAGAACTAAAAATAATTCCAATTTATCCTGTGTCCTGGAAGGGTGATTTCATGGCCTATATACTAAACATAATGAGAGTGAGGCATTTCCAACTCTAATTGCAAAAACTTAATTTCATCACAATAGTGACTGGGGATGTAGTCACTGCTTTTTTTTTGTGTTCTTCTCTGTTTCTTTCTCTTCTTCTTTTATATAACATTGTATATCTGAAATTCCAAACTTTACTCTAG
>NW_011408489.1:0-504 GCF_000754665.1 Bison bison bison | reverse complement strand
TAAATTCTAGTTTAATATTTTTCCACATAGATCACTTACTTGGACATTTCTTTTCAGACTGCTTTGACAATCATCAGATAATAAGTTTGTTGATACTTATATGTCTAGGTATAGAGGCCTTCAAGTCTTGAGTTACTTTATTGAGTTGTCTTCATTTCACATATACCTTCAGTCACCATCTGGGCAGCATGATGTGAAAAAGAAGAAGGCTCTAAACTGACATGAGCTGGTTCAGATTCCAGCTTTTCTGTTTAACAGCTGAGCAGTGATGTGACCTCACTCACTCTCAGTTTCCGCATCTGTGAAATGGGGCCAGCACTTACTGTGCATCTTGCTGTGAGGATTAGAGATAATGAGCATCAGGGTCCAGCACAGAGCTTCATGCACGGATCTTACCCTACAGGAGCTGAGAGAAGCCATGTGCACATGTACAAATAATGGAGCAGAATAAGATGGTCCTTCATGAGAGATGAGAGCCTTGGGAACCCAGCAGGAAGAGAGATG
>NW_011408488.1:0-609 GCF_000754665.1 Bison bison bison | reverse complement strand
TGCAGTCACCATCTGCAGTGATTTTGGAGCCCCCCAAAATAAAGTCTGACACTGTTTCCACTGTTTCAAGCAAATAATCCCACAGGGTGAACCAATAAGTTTCTTGAGAGCAGGAAACAAAGACTTACGGATACTAAGTGAGGTAAGGAATGTGGGACAAACTGGGAGGTTGCTATTGCTGACATACATACACTGCTATGTATAAAATAAACAATGAGAACCTGCTGTGCGGCACAGGGGACTCTCGTCAATGTTCTGTGGTGACTTAAATGGGAAGGAAATCTAAAAAAGAGGTGAAACATGTATATGTATAACTGATTCACTTTGCTGTACAGCAGAAACTTATACAACATTTGTAAAGCAACAATGCTCCAACAAAAAATTTATTTTAAAAAACGAACAAGAAGAGAAAAAGCTGCTATTTTCCTCCAATGATCCAACTCTTGCAGTGTGCTTTGCAAGGCCAGCCTGATACACACTGAGTAACACAGCTTGTGTTCGTCATTTGCAATTTAACTCCCTCATTTAACCTTGCCCCATTCTATGCCTCACTGACTTCACAGGTGGCTCAGTGGTAAAGAATCTGCCTGTCATTGCAGGAGACATAAG
>NW_011408487.1:0-537 GCF_000754665.1 Bison bison bison | reverse complement strand
GGCAAGAGTACTGGAGTGGGGTGCCATTGCCTTCTCCGTATAGTCATACTAGTGGCTATAAAATGATGTTTCTTTGTGGTTTTGATTTACACTTCCCTGATAGCTAAAAATGTTGAACATCTTTTCATGTGCTTTGTGACATTTCTATGACGTCTTGGAGAAATGTCTATTTGGATCCTTTGCCCACTTTTAAATTGAGTTGTCTTTTTATTATTGAGTTAAAAAAAAAGGATATATAATTTTAATGGCAAAACTTTAGAAAAGGGTTTTCATAGGGGGAATACCACAATTAACATCTGATCAGCAGTTCTTGTCTTTTTTTTTTTGCTGCTCTGCATGGCATGTGGGATCTTAGTTCCCCAACCAGAGATCAAACCCACACCCCTTGCATTGGAAGTGCAGTGTCTTAACTGCTGGATCACATCTTTTTAAAGTGTTTAAAATGATGCTTGAGGGAACAATATCTCACTTGAGGAGAATATATTGGGATGGAGGAAAATGGAGTGTAAGCAATTTGTAAAGTCAGTTTAGAAACAG
>NW_011408486.1:0-528 GCF_000754665.1 Bison bison bison | reverse complement strand
CATAAGAAACATGTGCAAGGACTGAAAAGGTGGAGATAAAAATTGTCATTACTTGCAGATGATACAATCATTTAACCTGGAAAAACCATAGAATCAAAAGACAAACTAATAGAACTCAAAAAAGAGATTAGTAGGCTTGCTAGACATAAAATCAACTTAACAAAAATCAACAGCATTTTTCCATGTTACCAATGATCAAGTGGAAAATACAATGTAAAATAGACATAATTTTCAATAGCAGCAAAAGTGTAAAGTGTCTCAACTTTATTTTGATTATACATATGTAAGACTTGCATGGGGAAAGCTTTAAAATACTAATACAGGAAATAGAAGATGAGACACCTGTGTTCCTGGATAAGATGACACAAAATATCCATCTCTCCCAAATATTCTATGAATTCAATACATTTCTAGTAAAAATTCGAGTTAGTTTTTCTGGGCAAGCTCAAGAAGTTTTCTCTAAGATTTGTTTTGGAATAGTGCAGATTCATGATTAGCTAAGTCAAGTTTGAGAAAGACGAGGGAAGA
>NW_011408485.1:0-561 GCF_000754665.1 Bison bison bison | reverse complement strand
CCTTCACCATCTCCCAGAGTTTGCTCAAACCCATGTCCATCGAGTCAAAGATGCCATCCAACCATCTCATCCTCTGTCATCCCCTGCTCCTCCTGACCTCAATCTTTCCCAGCATCAGAGAATCGAATCCTTCTCATCACAAGAGAAGAACCAAAGACACCTTTAAGTTAAATAAAAAACAACAGAATATGCTGTAACTAGGTTCTAATGAGCTTTCTCAAACTGCCCCAGTCTGCCAACACCACTTTCCCTAAGTGAAACAGATCCACTTTGAGACTGATGGAAGTGATTCGTCTCTAGATGTGTATTCACAGATTGGCTGATTATAAAGAAAAGGTGATTTTAATATCCTTTTTCTGTTAAAAATAGATAAAGTTATATCGCTGGTGATTTGGAGAAGAGCTGCTGCTGTGCTGCGCTCAGTTGTGTTCAACTGTTTGGCAACCCCATGGACTGTAGCCCACTAGGCTCCTCTGTCCACGGAATTTTCCAGGCAAGAATACTGGAGTGGGTTGCCATATCCTACTCCAGATTGGATAAGAGAGTAAATAAAAAATAATT
>NW_011408484.1:0-534 GCF_000754665.1 Bison bison bison | reverse complement strand
GTCAAAATGGGGTAAACTGAAAACTGGCTGAAAGGGAAGTAGCAATACCAACTATGACCTTCTTTTTCAGGAAAACTGGCTCTAAAGGGAAGTACAGTGATAGAGAAGAAGCAGGAGGGAGACAGGTTAAGAAAGGATTATTGTTTTGTCTGATTTTTTCAAGCTGAGATACACAAAAGCATTTACGTATAAATTTATGGTCATGACATTTAAAATATGATAAAGAAAAAACAAATGTATGAATATATTATTATATAATATATACAGACCTATTCAGAAGAAAACACAGCAAGGTTCTCATTAAGATAACCACCTAGTTACAAATGGAAGTCACTGTTAACATTTAAAAATTGGTGAAAGGAAGCATAAAACTGGACACACTTTTTTTATTCTTATTGTTATTTTATTTATTTATTTATTTATTTTGGCATGTGGGATCTTAGTTCCCCAACCAGGGATCAAACCCACACCCTCTGCATTGGAAGCATGGAGTCTTAACCACTGGACCACTAGGGAAGTCCCAACTGGACAAAT
>NW_011408483.1:0-534 GCF_000754665.1 Bison bison bison | reverse complement strand
AAAACTGTGGCCTGAATGCTGGTAAGTTGGACCAGTTAACTTGTGGTTTCAATTCATGTTTGGGTTGGAAATCTGTATCTTATTAAGCTAAGCCTTTTCTAAATTTGCATTTCCTTTATTTTCTCCTTAGTTTCTAGTAAAATTGTTTTCAAAGTTTAGCTTTTCTTTGTGAAGAAGGAGCAAGATGGGAAAAGAGTTTCTGTCCACTTCTGGATTTTGCAGTGGGCTTCTCAGGTTGTGCAGTGGTAAAGAGTCCACCTGCCAGTGCTGGAGACACAAAAGATGTGGGTTTGATCCCTGGGTCAGGAAGATCCCCTGGAGGAGGAAACGGCAACCAGCTTCCACTGTTCTTGCCTGGAAATTCTATGGACAGAGGAGGCTGGGAGGCTACAGTCCAAGGGGTCGACAAGAGTTAGACACAACTGAGTGACTGAGAACACAGGTCTTGCAGTAAAGTGACAACCACGTGTCCATGGAGGCTGAAGTAAAGACAAAAGAACCAAGAGAGATATTAAATTCTTGGAAGAGAGAAAT
>NW_011408482.1:0-609 GCF_000754665.1 Bison bison bison | reverse complement strand
AGTGGAAGGTCTCTCAACCTGGGGGAAAAAAAAATCAGGGATCACCTACAGCATTGGCTTCTAATTTTCACTTAGTTTTTGAAATAACTACTGTGTACTATCTATGATATCATGAATGCATTTAATAATTAACTACATTTAAATATGCTACCCATTATTTTCAGTTTCTGTATTTCTTAGTATTTTGTGAATAGGAATGTTGGTGTGGGACTTAGTCTGCCTTCTTCCTCAACAGTTCATAACCATACCCTTACAATAGAATGAAAAAAAAAAAACTATCTGACAATTAAAAGCAAACAGAAAATATAACTATTTTAAAGTGGTTTAGGACTTTTATTGCACCTAATTTCTTGATTAAAAACAAAACAAAATAGTGCTTGAAATAATCCTTTTCCAAGGATAAAGAAATTTCCGAGGAGAAAAATGAGGAAATTCACAAATCGTAAGGGGCTTCCCTCGTGGCTCAGCTGGTAAAGAACCTGCCTGCCAATGTGGGAGATGCAAGAGACACAAGGATTCGACTGCCGGGTCAAGATGATATGCTGGAGAAGGAAATGGCAACCCACTCCAGTATTCGTGTCTGAAAAATTCCATGGACAGAGGAGCCTG
>NW_011408481.1:0-682 GCF_000754665.1 Bison bison bison | reverse complement strand
TGGCATGCTGTGATTCATGGGGTCGCAAAGAGTCGGACACGACTGAGCGACTGAACTGAACTGAATAAAACTTTAAAATTTTTACATAGCAAAAGAAACCACAAACAAAACAAAAAGACAATCCACAAAATGGGAGAAAAAAATCTGACTGTGTGAAAAGGATTAATTTCCAAAATATACAAATAACTCATACAATTTGATAGTAAAACAAAACAAACAATTCCGTTGAAAAATCGACAGGAGACCTAAATAGACATTTCCTGTAAGAAGATATTTAGATGGCCAAGCGGCACATGAAAAGATAATCAACATCACTAAGTTTTAGAGAAATGCAAGCAGAAACTACCATGAGGTATTACCACACAACAGTCAGAATGGCAATTATTAAAAGTCTACAAGTAGCAAGTGCTGGAGAGGATGTGGAGAAAAGGGGTACTCCTAAAAACTGGTGGAGTTACTATGGAAAGCAGTATTGAGTTTCCTTAAAAGATAAAAATAGAGTTGCATATGATTCAGGAATCCCATTTGTTGGCTTATATCCAGACAAAACTCTAATTCACAAAGATACATGAACCCTAATGTGCATAGCAGCATTATTTATAATAGCTAAGACATGGAAGCAAATTACATGTCCATCAACAGATGAATGAATAAAGAACATGTAGTCTCTCTCTCTCTCTCT
>NW_011408480.1:0-620 GCF_000754665.1 Bison bison bison | reverse complement strand
TGAGCGGGAACGGCCCCCTGCAGGGGGTCACAGCATCCCGAAAGCGAGGGCATCCTGGTGGGCCTGGGCCTCTGCCGAGGGCAGAGGGAACACCGGGTTACTTCCTCCAGTCCAGCATCCGCCATCGGGGTGGCCTGGACACACCTCGTCCAGCAGCGGTCACAACAGCTGCCCCGCCCGCAGGGCCCTGGCCACAGGCGCTAGCGTCGAGGGCCGGCACCAGGCAGGAGCCGCGGCTGCCTCCTGCTTTCGCCCTGAGCTGGACGGCGGCACCTGGGCAGCGCGGGACGCCTCGCCTGGGGTCCATGTGCGCAGCAGCAGAGTCCCTCCCAGGAGGCCACGCCTCAGCCGAGAAGCACGCTGGCCCCAGGGACGCGCCCACCCTGGCAGGACCCCGTCACCCTGGAACCACCTGGCCCCCGACAGGAAGGCCCCCTCTGGGGAACTCCAGCCTTGCTGAGCTTGCCCCCACGACCGGTGGGGCAGCCCCATCCTCCCCGGAAGACCTACCTCCTCCTGGGGCACTGCAGCGGTGACATCACCCCCTCCACTGAGGCCGCCCCACAGCCATGACCCGAGGCCCAGAGGCGGAGTGGGGGCTCCCACCGCCTCCAGCGCCC
>NW_011408479.1:0-570 GCF_000754665.1 Bison bison bison | reverse complement strand
GGCAGGCAGATTCTTTACCATCTGAGCCACTTGAGAAGCCCATTTAAAGTATACATAACATTTTCTTTGCTCCGTAAAGCACCTTATTGCTTTGAGAGAAACAGGACGGTGGGATTATACGTGCAGATTAACCGTTTCCTTTGACTTCTGCTGTTTGCTCTGTACATTATGTTTAGTTTGGTGGTAAAAAGTGCAGATGTAAGTTCGGATGCCTGAACTGGGAGAGTCGTTCTGTGGTGCGTGCCCTCTGCCCAGCAGGGGCTCAGAGGACATCGGTGGACGAGACTTGTTGTCCACATACCAGGAAGGTCCCTGGGGCAGGACCCTTGCCCCCTGAGCATCTGGAGTCTCATCGTTGGGGTTGCTGCCCCGTGGAGGGCAGTCGTCACCCCCACTTTGGTTCCTGTGGCTTTGTTGGACACACTGGCCGAGGTGAGACGCACCCGGGTGTTGGGGATGACTGATCTGATCTGATCTGAAGAACAAATAAGCATAAATAATGTGTAAAAAGCCTCTTGATGAAAGTGAAATAGGAGAGGGAAAAAGTTGGCTTAAAGCTCAACATTCAGA
>NW_011408478.1:0-618 GCF_000754665.1 Bison bison bison | reverse complement strand
TGCCAAAGAGCACAAATATAGCCATTTTTGATGTGATACTGGTTTTCTAAAATGTCTTATGTTCAAATAAAATGTGAAAATAATTGACCATAATACATATTTATTACAAATTATACAAAAGAGTACAAAATTTTATAAACAGAAATCAATAGAAATATATATACAATCTATATACTGTGTCAGTCTTCATATTTAGTGACTCAAATTGATCAACCACCTTGATACCAGTAATACATCTAATCTTTTAGTTTATTCTAACTATTGTTACCATGTACTGTCAACTATTATGTATTTAGAATAAAAAATAATAAAAAATTGATGTTGACTATGGAAATCGCAATTCTAATTTGTATTAATTATTTAATTACTAATAGATCAACCTGTGCCACAAACAAATATCTTAGTACCATTGAACACATGAATGCCTTAGTACATTGAACACATCAACCACTAATTGCCTAGAACATGATGAGCCTAATATATTCTAGTAGAATATATTACTTATATACTTATTTACTGCTTAATATATTCCAATAAAAATAGAATCTGGTATTCTAGGGAAACAGAATAACTATGAAGATGGAGTTACAAGAATCTTTGGCAGCATGGAAGACTTCT
>NW_011408477.1:0-562 GCF_000754665.1 Bison bison bison | reverse complement strand
TATGTAAAATATTGACTTATGGATCTAAGAAGTTCAATGAATCCAAAGCAAAATAAACAGAGACAGCTATACCAGAACACATCATAGTCAAGTTGCTAAAAATTAATGATAGATAAAGGATTTGTATACAAATGTGCATAGGAAATTTATAATAACTCTAAATAACTGAGTTAACTGTAAATAACTCAAATGTCTGTCAACAGGAAAATGTATAAACAATTTTTGATACAGTTATATAATGGAATATTACTAATCAAAAAAAACTGATATATATAACTTATGGATTTTACAGATATTATGCTAAATGAAAGAAGCCAGACACAAAAAAACACATATTTTATCATTTCACTTATATGAAGTTTTGGAATAGGCGAAATGAGTCTATGTGAAAGAAATATGACTGGTTGCCTATGAAGGAGGTGTTACGGGTAAGGGGAAAGAAGGGTCTTTCTGTGATGATGGTAATGTACATCTTGATAAGGATAAGGGTTCTACAGGTATATGCAATCATCAAAATGAATTTGTACATGAAAGAAATGTGCATCTCATGGAATATATATTA
>NW_011408476.1:0-521 GCF_000754665.1 Bison bison bison | reverse complement strand
CTCTTTTTCTAATTCCTTTAGTTGGCAGATTAGGTTGTTTGAGATTTTTCTTGTTTCTTGAGGTATGCCAATATCACTATAAACTTCTCTCTTAGAGCTGCTTTTGTTTTGTCCCATAGATTTTGGAAAATTGTGTTTTTCTTTTCAATTGTCTCAAAGTATTTTCTGATTTCTTCTTTGATTTCCTCACCGACCCATTGGTTTTTAGTAGTTTATTTTTGTGTTTTTATCATTTTTCTCCCTGTAATCGTTTTTCTAGTTTCATATTGTTGTGATCAGAAAAAATAAAAAAAGTTTGATATAATTTCTAGCTTCTTAAATTTGTCAAGACTTGTTTTATTGCCTAGCATGTGATCTATCCTGGAGAACATTCCATGAGCACTTGAAAAGAATGTGTATTCTGCTGGTTTGGGTTGGAATTTCCTCTAGACATTGTTAAGTCCGATTGGTCTAATGTGTCATTTAAGACCACTGTTTCTTTATTCATTTTCTCTCTGGATGATCTAATTACGTAAGTAAGG
>NW_011408475.1:0-759 GCF_000754665.1 Bison bison bison | reverse complement strand
TTATTTCCAATATTCTGGGAGGTGGGTCATAGAGGATCCTGCTGTGATGTATGTCGGAGAGTGTTTTCTTTTAAAACTATATTGACACATGGTAGTATATTTATGTCAATCCAGGTTCCCTTACTCCCACCTCATGTCCATACCTTCCTTCTCTATATCTGTGTCTCTATTACTACCCTGCAAATAGGTTCATCTGTACCATTTTTCTAGATTCTGCATTAATAGGCAATATTTATTTTTCTCTTTCTGACTTACTTCACTCTGTATGAGACTCTAAATCCACACACATCACTACAAATGACCTGGTTTCATTCCTATTAATGGTTGAGTAATATTCCATAGTAGTGACATGCATATAACACCATGTGTAAAATAGATAGCTATTGGGAACCTGTTATAAAACATAGGAAGCTCAACTCTGTGTTCTGTGAGGACCTAGAGAGGTGGGGGAGTGTGTTTCCTGGTTATGAAATAGATTTCATCTGTTGTTTGAGTAACTTGTTGAGTCTATATCAAATAAAAATTATTCATGATTTCAAACTGACTACCCAACCCAGAACAGTTTCTGATACCTCTGAAAGTTGGTTAAAATTCCAGTCTTTGGGGGTTGAAGATGAAGGTGAAAAGCACAATTCCCATTTTTCATGACCTAGGGGGGAAAAAGTCTAATTTATACTTTTGCTTGCTTTAGCCAAGGTGGGAAGTCTGGAGCTGTTCAGAAGTGTAGTGCTTGTCGGGGTCGAGGTGTCCGCATCATGA
>NW_011408474.1:0-625 GCF_000754665.1 Bison bison bison | reverse complement strand
TATACAACCTATGAGAAAAAATTATTTTTGATCAGTGACTGAAAAGTAGAAAGTAATAGGTTTTAAGCCCATTCTGTTCATTTTTTTTCAGCCCATTCTAAGTACTTAAATGTCTTTGGTTTGCTATGAAATGATGACTAGTTGGAAAATAATATCATTTTATAAGATTTTAGCATTTTTTGGCATTTCCTTTCTTTGGAATTGGAATAAAAACTGAACTTTTCCATTCCTGTGGCCACTGCTGAGGTTTCCAAATTTGTTGGCATATTGAGTGAAACACTTTCACAACATCATCTTTTAGGATTTAAAATACCTCAACTGGAATTGCATCACCTCCACTAGCTTTGTTTGCAGTGATGCTTCTTAAGACCCACTTGACTTCGCCTTCCAGGATGTCTGGTTCTAGGTGAGTGATCATGGTAATCTGGGTCATGAAGATCTTTCTTGCATAATTCTTTTATATATTCTTGTTACCTCTTGGATTGCCTCCTCTTGGATTTAGAAAAGGCAGAGGAACCAGAAATCAAATTGCCAACATCGTTGGATCATCAAGAAAGCAAAAGATTACCAGAAAAACATCTCCTTCTACTTTATGACGATGCCAAAGCCATTGACTGAGTGGATC
>NW_011408473.1:0-517 GCF_000754665.1 Bison bison bison | reverse complement strand
CAGTCTCATACCATAAATTAAGATCCAGATAGTAGGCTTACATTGCCCCTCTCCCATGGGGATCCATTAAGAGTCTTCTTTAGGTAGATCTTTATGTATTGATTTTTGATGTCTTAGATGTTCATTTCAGCAGCACATATCCTAAAATTGAAATGAGACAGAGATGATTAGCATGTCCCCTGCATAAGGATGACACACAAACTCATGAAGCATTCTATATATTTTTTTAAGCACGTTGTAGGGGATATATACATAGAAGTAAAAAATACTAATGGAACTTATATAATGTTACAAATCAGTGTACCTCAATTGAGAAAAAAGAGATAGCAGGGTTGAGGGAGAAAAGTAGTAGGTATGGGATGGTTCCATTTCTAGCCTGCAAATGCACAGATGTGAATATATGAGTGGCCAGCAGTGGTTTTTTAGAGCAGAGGTTTTTCACTGTTCAGGTGTTTGTGCTCCCCCTGTATGCCTAGAACTCTGTTAGGCCTTAGGGATGTAATAGGAAAGGTTTCTG
>NW_011408472.1:0-512 GCF_000754665.1 Bison bison bison | reverse complement strand
GGCTTCAGCAATATATGAACCGTGAACTTCCTGATGTTCAAGCTGGTTTTAGAAAAGGCAGAGGAACAAGAGATCAAATTGTCAATAAACAAGGATTCTTATCAGCTTCAACGAACTCTAGACAGAAATCTGTGAAAAACCTGCACTTCTGCTTTAAAGTCTATTCTTAGTTCACTCTTTCCTGGGCTGCCCCCCTGTTGCTCCATCTTAATAAAAACAGATTCTGAAACAAAGCCTGTATCCTGTGTGTCATCCTATATCAAAAGAGTCATGAGACTTTACCCTCCAAGAGAAAAAAAAGTCCAAAAAATCCAGGAGCTCATGGTAGGCTGAAAGTGTTAGTCGCTCAGTTGTGTTTATCCAACTCTTTCAGACTCCATGGACTGGAGTCCACCAGGCTTCTCTGGCCGTGAGATTTTCCAGGCAAGAATTTCCAGGAGTGGGTAGCCCTTCCCTTCTCCAGGGGATCTTCCTGACCCAGGGATAGAACCTGGGTCTCCTGCATTGCAGGC
>NW_011408471.1:0-569 GCF_000754665.1 Bison bison bison | reverse complement strand
GCATTACCTTTCAACAAGATTACACAGATTTACTGGACTGTCAAGTTCGCTGAAATGATTATGACTGGAAAGCACATGCTGATTGGAAGCTATTATTGTCAGTTATATATTTCCTTGCCCAATAACAACAACAACAAAGAGCTAATCATTATATTATAAATGTAAATTATTTAGTAGACATTTGTTTCTAAAAATGATACCCCCCCCAAAAAAAAACAACACACACACACACAACTAACAAAGGGTCTTTTGCTTTTAACAAGGTTGATATCCCTTTGGTTGAGTGTAATCCCCTCATTTCTCAGGTCAAATATTTTGGGAAAAGACTATGGGAGGGAGTAACTAGAAATCATCATCTCACTATAGTTATTGAAAGGTTTTAGAATTTGAGCAGTGCCCTAAATTGAGTTTCTCAAGGTTCTTGTAGTCAGAGACAACTGATATCAATATAATTATATGATTTAAAAGACAAGGGTAGAGGCTCATGAATCAACCAACTGATAGAAAATTCGGGGTACTTTTCTAGTATTTAGCCTTTTGATATTGATCATAGATGACTCATTGTGAGA
>NW_011408470.1:0-595 GCF_000754665.1 Bison bison bison | reverse complement strand
GGGAAGATCCCCTGGAGAAGGGAAAGGCTACCCTCTCCAGTATTCTGGCCTGGAAAATTCCATGGATGGTATAGTCCATTATCTAATTGACATTCCACCTATGATGGAAGTTACAGAAGAATTTCCCTTAAAAAAACATGAACAAGATGTTATTGATGGTATTGATTCTTCTGAATATAGCAATGGGAGATGGTAAGGACTGGTCTCTACTTACATGCTGCCTATACTGTTTAGCAGGTATACAGGTGGCTGCTATATAGGATGGTTCTTAAGTTTGTTTATCTTCTTCTGCATCCTTTGCATAGATAAATAAATTCTGGTTTAAAGAATCTTTAATTTTCCTATGTTGTTCCAAAGATGGTCTCTGACATTATACATGTAGCCCTATATTTTCAGCCCATGGTCAAGGTCTATTAACATATAGAAAGGGGAGTAAAGCATCCATGGGACACTCTCCATGGGGTTCCAAGACTTGCTCCCTCTACTATGGAGAATTTTCCTTTACTAACTTGCAGAGCTAAATAATTGAATGGCAGTAGAGTGAGGTGGTAGAAAGTATGGTCTGTAGTTCCTAATGGATATGGGTTCAAATGCC
>NW_011408469.1:0-576 GCF_000754665.1 Bison bison bison | reverse complement strand
CCTTTTTGTATTCAACATGCATGTGAGATAATACAGTAGTTATCTTTCACTGTCTGACTTCACTTAGAGTAATGACTTCATGGTTCTCCCATGTTGTGGCGATCGAGGCTTCTTTACTTATAAAATATGTGAGCTTGTCCACCTCATAGCTCATTTAATTATCAGATTCCCTGACTAATATTGTTTCATTTACTACGAATAATTTTTAGATTTGTGAATGAATATATCTATCCAAAGACATACTAGTTTTAGATTTTGCTTTGGATTCATAACACTCAATATTTTATTTCATGATTGTTAGGCTTCTATTGAGTTACTTACCTGCTTAGTTAGTTAATGCTTGTTGGTAACACTAGCTTATATTCATTAGTATAGAAACTACAGTATGTCCCATTAAATATAAAGAATGCTCAAAAATCTTTCAGGAAGCACATAACAAATCTTCAGGCAAATTGAAATGTAGGTTAAATGAAAGAATAAACCAATGATATTTGATCAAGTTAGAAAATTCCAGAAAGTTTTCAACAAAGTGGAGGTGCCATATATAAATTGTTGATACATATGAACATGCTGTAT
>NW_011408468.1:0-747 GCF_000754665.1 Bison bison bison | reverse complement strand
GAGAAGATGATGCAAGAAGTATAATTAAACAAAACCCTGAATGGCATTAACATTTGAAGAGGCAGTGAAAGAGAAAGACATGGTAACTACGAGGAACACTGTAAGCAAATGTAGGAACAGCGGGTTGAGTAAACTTCAGAATAATCATGGAAAATAGTGCTGACAGAAACAGTCAGGCCAGAATACAAAACACTGTGAAGGCTGGACAGCAGAGCTCAAATGCAGTCCTTCTGTCACTTAAAAGAACAACAATAAAAGAGCTAAGTTTTTGATCTAGATTTAAGGTGAGCTGCCTTTATAATTATAAGGTTTGCATTAATTCTAAACTAATTTTTCATCTATTTAGACTTACTACTGAGATGTTCTTCCTCGATATTTACAGACTGTAGAAAGCGTATTTCAAGAGAAGGAAAAAACGGTAGGCTGTATGACCTCTATCTGATAGAACACAGCGGTAAAAGCACAAAGAACCAAACACTTGGCTGTTTAATCACTAAACCCGCCCTCCTTGCACCCTCTTTGCTTTTCTGTGGAAGAACTAAACACTGTATATTAGTACATACTATTCTTTGCAGCTATCTTAAGGATTTCCCTTTGATAAAAGTACATCCTGGACCTTTATATGAGAGAAAGTAAATCATTCTTGAAGTGAGTAAGAAGGGAAACATCTGCTATATTTATAAACTGACAATGTTATTTCATTTTCTATTGGGTAACCATGAACTAATTTTTTAAAACTGTTTTAAA
>NW_011408467.1:0-797 GCF_000754665.1 Bison bison bison | reverse complement strand
ACTGCAGAATTGTTATTAGGAATGCATTTTGGGAGGATTTCTCTGGCTGTAGCAGGGGGCTGGCCTTGGAGGAAGGTGGGGAAATATCCCAGTTAGGAGGCATGCCCTCTGTCTTGCGGGGAATGGGGCTACACAGCCACCACTTACACGCTGTGGCAAGTTCCATTAGGAGAAGTGACCGAGGTGCACCGGGGGATGATAATCAATTCTCCCTGGAAGACTGAAATTTGTATAGAGGAAGTGGTATTTACTTATCACATTGTTAGGTGGAAGTGATGTTAGATAAGATAGTAACATGATAAGGATCTGAGTTTTAGGTAAAAGGCACAAGAAATGCTGGATACCGCTTTCAATCATTGAAGGCAAGAGAAGCTTAGTTTGGAGAGGAACTGGACCTCTGGGGTGACAGTATACAAAACTCTTTGGAGGGACACCTCGTTGCTTTATTTGAAGGACTAGTGCAAATGAAAGAGCCTAGGTGGATGTTTTGGTCCAACTTACAGAAAAGGTCACGGTAACCCGAACATGCATGCACGGCCTCAGTGACCAAGAAAGTGGCCCTGTGGCTGTGGGAAGCCAGCCTGGGGCTCAGCTCTCAGGGTCTCTGTCCCCCAGGGTGTGCTTGTCAGAGAGATCCTCTGCCATGCCAGATTCGAGGGCCCCCATCTGGTGCACGCTGGTGTCGTGGTCACCCAGGTCTTTGGATTTCATCTGCTCATTCAGGTAAAGAGTCTCGGGGAAGTCGCCCAAGTGGGTATTGTCTAGTCAGTAACCAGCTTGTGCAGTTCCCTTAGGTG
>NW_011408466.1:0-633 GCF_000754665.1 Bison bison bison | reverse complement strand
GTTCACTTGAAACTATCACAACTGTGAATTGGCTATACGCCAATACAAAATGTTTTTGGGGTTAAAAAAAGAATAAAATTAAATTTTAAAAGTATTGGAAGAAAATGTTAAGAGCGATGCTTACAATGCTTGAGTGAGGGGCCCTTCTTAAGCTATGCATTTGTAACAGAGTCATAAGGAAAAAGACTGATCAATCTAACCATGTCAAAATGTAAAACTCTAAAACAAAAAATGTACCACAAAGTTAAACTAAAGACTGGGAGAAAATATCTATAATGTAAGAAATCAAAGGGTATCCTCCCAACCCAGGAATCAAACCCAGGTCTCCCACATTGCAGGTGATTCTTTACCAGCTGAGCCACAAGGAAGCCCAAGAATACTGAAATGGGTAGCCTATCCGTTCTCCAGTGGATCTTCCTGACTCAGGGTCTCCTGCATTGCAGGTGGATTCGTTACCAACTGAGCTATGAGGGAACCCTATTCAATATCTAAAATTCATAAAAACTTCTATCCATAGTATAAACAGAAAAATGAACAGAAATTAAAACAAAATTCAATAAAGTAACTGAATGACCAATAAAGATGTGAAAAGATGCTCAAACATAACAGAAATCATAGACATTCATATTAAAA
>NW_011408465.1:0-516 GCF_000754665.1 Bison bison bison | reverse complement strand
TTTATGGTTTTGGGTAATAGCTGTTCTGATACGTATGAAGCGGTGTCTCCTTGTGGTTTTTATTTTTTATCTTTTTGAAAATTCTTTATACTGTTTTTCATAACAGTTGTGCCAGTTTTACATTCCTACCAGCAGTGCATAAAGATTTCAATTTCTCCGTATCCTCACCTCACTTTCTTTATGGTTTTGGGTAATAGCTGTTCTGATACGTATGAAGCGGTGTCTCCTTGTGGTTTTTATTTGCATTTGCCTAATGACTTCTGATGCTGGGCATCTTTCATAAGCTTGTTGGCCATTGTATGTTATCTTTGAATAAATTTCTATTCAAGTCCTTTGACCATTTTAAAATCAAGTTGTTTATTTTGTTGCCAAGCTATAAGAGTTCTTTATATATCTTAGATATTAATCCCTTATCAGATATATGACTTGTAAATAATATTTCCCATTTCATATGTTGCCTTCTCACTCCGTTGATTATGTCCTGTGATACACAAACACTTTTTATTTTGATGTAAC
>NW_011408464.1:0-614 GCF_000754665.1 Bison bison bison | reverse complement strand
GGAAAATCCCATGGACAGAGGAGCCTGGCAGGCTACAGTCCATGGAGCTGCAAAGAGTCAGACATGACTTAGTGACTAAACCACCTAAACCAAGGTTATGTATTATAAACAGTAACACTAGAATACGGTACTAAAACAAAGCAACAGAAAAGAGAAGCGTAATCCAAATTTGAGTCCTGTAGTGTAGTAACAGATAAATTAGCCAGAAATCAAGAGATGCGGTTATGGCTTCATTTCTACCACAAATTTGCCATCTGACCTTTGGAGAGTTTCTTCCACCATGCACACTGGAGCTCTTCTGTGGTATAAAGAGCCAGGCAGCTTCTAGATCTACAATTCTGTTATTCCAAAGACAAGTCATATATGTAACTTCTATTCTGACTTGAAGGCAAGTGCATTTTACCTTTTAGTATCTTCCTTTAAACATAAAAATACCATATATCTGCTATAACATAACCAGGAAATTGGGACAAAACAAAAGAACAACAGAAACAAAAGAGATTCAGAATCACACTTGAATTATTAAGAAGGTTTCATTGTAAGTGCTTTTCAGAAGAGAATTTTTATTAGACCAGTAAGTAAATAAATCCAGGATTTCTTTAATAGAGGAAAAA
>NW_011408463.1:0-572 GCF_000754665.1 Bison bison bison | reverse complement strand
TAAACTATCCTGTTGTCTCTTTTTATCCTTCAGAATTAATTTGAGGCATTCACTAAAGGATATAGAAATATTTTACAGACTGCCAGCTCAAAGAATCATTCTTGAGACAAATCACTACTGAACAGATAAAGTAAGGAAGGGAAATATATGTGAGTGTGTGGGTGTGTATCTATGTATGTGTTCTATGTGTTTATCACTTATTATATATAGGCGTTTTCTTACACATGCCTGCAAAACATACATGCTCACACACATTTAAATTAATTGACTCTTCCTACAGCTATTAATGGGGTTTCTCCAGAGGCTCCGTGGTAAAGAATCTGCCTGCAATGCAGGAAAGGCAGGAGACATGGATTCAGTTTATTTGGTGACTGAATAAGAGAAGTTTGGCATTAAACCTCCTATTCTGCCATCATCCTCTTTGCTTTCTTATTCACATTTCCTATTGTTTATTCTGCCTTGTCTCTTATATTTAGTATATTTCTCACTTAGTGCAGAATACAGGGAATAGTGACCAGAGAGATTTGAGTTTTATATTCTTCCTCCTTTATTTATTCTCTGAGAGGATTTGG
>NW_011408462.1:0-553 GCF_000754665.1 Bison bison bison | reverse complement strand
ATGTGTGTGGTGTGTGTGAGTTGTGTGGTGTGTACGTGTACGACAACGTGTGAGTGTGTAGGGTGTGTGTGTGTGTGTGTGTGAGCTGTGTGGTGTGTGTGTGTGTACATAGTGTGTGTGTGTACATGTGTGTGGTGTGTACATGTGTGTGGTGTGTACATGTGTGTGGTGTGTGTGTGACTGGTGTGGTGTGTATACATGTACAGTGTGTGAGTTGGGGGATGCGTGAGCTCAGCCTCCAGGGTGGGGTCCTGGCTGGCTTGGCTCTCCCGCCTCTGCCAGCTGGACGCCCCTGGAGGTGATGTCCCGAGGGACAGGACAGCGGAAAGGCCGGCCGAGTCGCTGCTGGCTTGGGCTCAGGGCCCCTGAGGGCTACAGGACCTGCCCAGCTTGGCCATCGCCTGAGTCTAGGGCCCTGCAGGCAGCCGGGCACAGGGAGGCTTGGAGGGTGATGGGGCGATGGTGGGGTCAGAGCTGAGGAAGGGCCCCCGATGAGGACAGAGTCCGGCGGGCCAGGGGCAGGGTGGGGGGCGGACACAGGGTGGAGAACGCC
>NW_011408461.1:0-500 GCF_000754665.1 Bison bison bison | reverse complement strand
GTCATGATGTATGATCTTTTTAATGTGTTGTTGGATTCTGTTTGCTAGAATTTTGTTAAGGATTTTTGCATCTATGTTCATCAGTGATCACAAATGTTTTTTATTTTATTTTATTTTTTTTTTTTTAAAGTTTAAAATATATATTGGGAGAAAAAAAAATCTCCAAATTCAGAAAAATCTATGCACTAGCTTAACATTTTGTTGCCAACTGGGATGAGACCACTGTCAGGACGGTCAAGGCAGAGCCCAGGGCCGGGCTTCCGGGGAGTTGAGTCTGAGAAGCTGCTGCCCGAGGTTCCCTCTTGCTCCCCCGGGTCTGGGTGTTCCTCACGGAGAAGCAGACCAGCTGACGTCACAGCAGTTTCCGGTTCCCCAGGGCTTCCAGCTGAGTCAAGTCCACCTCTTCCTTACTCTTCCAAGGAGGCTGGGAGCAGAATCCAGGGTCCACTCCTGCTGGGGGGGCCGTCCCGACCCCTTGGCCTGGACTGCTGGGCACTGGC
>NW_011408460.1:0-749 GCF_000754665.1 Bison bison bison | reverse complement strand
ACTGAACCCTCACCCTCAGCAGTGAAATCGAAGAGTCCCAACTACTAGACCAGGAGGGAAGTCCCTACACACATGTTTTTAATTGATTCTAAGTAAAACCTTGTCATGAGGGAAAAAGAAAATAGGTTGGAGCACTATTAATATTGGAGAAGAAAATGGCAACCCACTCCAGTGTTCTTGTCTGGGAAAATAGCATGGACAGAGGACCCCACAGTCTGTGGGGTCGCAGAGTCGGACACGACTGACCACGCATGCACTATTTATAACAGCAACTGAAGACTTAAAATATAAACAAACAAACACTGAGCCACCAATGCCACTCACGAATGCCTCAATCAAACAGCAGCAGCAGAAGGCAGCTAGTTTTTAATCACCATCGACTTTGCATTGCCATTCTAAAATGTGAAAGGTGACGTGCTATTCCTCTTTCTGGCAGCAGATGGCGCCATCGGGACATATACAAGTGGCTAGAGCGTAAAAATTGAGACTGTAAACAAAGCTGAGCGCGGAAGAGTTGATGCTTTCGAACTGTGATGTTGGAGAAGACTCTTTAGAGTCGCTTGGACAGCAAGAAGATCCAACCAGTCAATCCTAAAGGAAATCAGTCCTGAATATTCATAGGAATATGAATATTCCTGAAACTCCAATACTTTGGCCACCTGATGCGAAGAACTGACTCATTCGAAAAGACCTTGATGCTGGGAAAAATTGAAGGCGGGAGGAGAAGGAGACGACAGAGGATGAGATGG
>NW_011408459.1:0-523 GCF_000754665.1 Bison bison bison | reverse complement strand
TTGTCATATGTTAAATGAGAGCTAAAGGGATTTAGGAAATCATTTTCTCTCTCAACAGAGCAGGGCTTTCAAAACAATGCTTTTTCTCTGGTTTTAAAATAGTCAATTTTGAGACTTAAAGCTGATCAACAACCTCTTTGCTTTGGGCAGCCTTGGCCCTCTCCTTCCTTGAGGCAATAAACCTCATGACTGACTCAGTCTTGGAAGTAGAAATTTGAAAGAGGAATGATTTAAGGGAAAAATAAAAATGTATTCACAGAAATACGTATATGTACACACACACACACATGAATGCACACACAATCCAAAATGTTAAATATTAATAGATAAATGTGGTTGGTAGAGTAATCCTTTCAAAACTGATTTCAAAATGAAGTGCTAGAACCCCATTGTGTTGAAATGCTGTAGAACAGAGCTCATCCAGTTAGTGATTCATATCATCATACCAGTCGCTCAGTTGTGTCCAACTCTGCGACCCCATGAATTGCAGCATGCCAGGCCTCCCTGTCCATCACCAACTCCC
>NW_011408458.1:0-528 GCF_000754665.1 Bison bison bison | reverse complement strand
CCCACCCACACTCAATGCCCTGATCTAAAAAATACCAAGAGGCCAGGAGTCATCAGGAGAATGAACAAAGTACATGAGATCTTCGGGTATCACATAATAGCTATGGCAATGTTACCTCAAGTAATTGCTGCCCTAACAAAGCAGAACAAAACCAGATTGAAAAGATGTAAATAAAGAGAGTGAGAGAGCAAGGGGATGGTGGCGAGTTTTTCAATTTTATGACTGTTGTATTATTAGAATTTTAAAGACTAAAAGGGTATTTTCAATGTGAAAATTATTGCTTGAGGTAGGGCAAGAGAAAAGTTAGTGAGATAGCAGAGAAGCCTAATTTATAGCATCATAAAATGGTATAAATACTTGAAATTCAAATTGTATTATTTAGTTTGTAAATGTCTAGCTAATTTTCAAATTATGAGGCAGTATATAGTAGTGGTTAAGAACAGGGGTTTTAGAATCGGAGATGATGATGATTCCACTTACTGCTTGAATGTCCTTGGAGATTGCATAATCCTATCTGAGACTCAGTTT
>NW_011408457.1:0-543 GCF_000754665.1 Bison bison bison | reverse complement strand
GGTTGATTTTGTGTTGTCTCTCCAGGTGTTAGTCAGAAGTTAAATAGCCTACGTCTCAGTCCAGGGCTTGACACCTGCCTTACCTTTGAAGACATGATGCTCTTAACTTCCTCATCTGCTGCACAGTGTGGCCCCGCAAGGTCTGGGTTACTGCTGCTCATCACCCGGGCCTGCAGCAGCTTCGAACTCACAGCTGCAGCAGATGTGCGTCCATACGTGTGGTAGCGAGGGTCTGGGAGGACAGTGGGGCCACCTGCAACCCACCAGGTACAGATGTGTCAACACAAAGGGATCAGAGTCACTTACTGGATTTGAGGAGGAACCAAGGAGGGATGGGGTAGATAGTAGAGCAGACACTCAACAGATTAGGTCTTGGAATTAGAGTCTTATCAGCAAATACCTAAGGGAGACAATTTTGGGGGGAAAGACAGGGTGTAAGGCAGTGGGTAGAGAGAGTGACACAGGAGACCTGCCCGCACCTGTGCCAGGAAGCTGGGCATGAGGCAGCTGGGCCTTGGCGAGGGGGTGAGCAGAGGCAGCCCT
>NW_011408456.1:0-525 GCF_000754665.1 Bison bison bison | reverse complement strand
TTTGAACCAGTCTGTTGTTCCATGTCCAGTTCTGTTGTTTCTTGACCTGCATACAGATTTCTCAGGAAGCAGGTCAGGTGGTCTGGTATTCCCATCTCTTGAAGAATTTCCCGCAGGTTGTTGTGATCCACACAGTCAAAGGCATTAGTGAGTCAATGAAGCAGATGTATATGTTTTTCTGGAATTATCTTGCTTTTTCGATGATCCAACAGATGTTGGCAATTTGATCTCTGGTTCTTCTGCCTTTTCTAAATCTACCTTGAACACCTGGAAGTTCACAGCACATGTACTGTTTAAGCCTGGCTTGGAGAATTTTGAGTGTTACTTTGCTAGCATATGAGATGACTGCAGTTGTGTGGTAGTTTGAACATTCTTTGCCATTGCCTTTCTTTGGGATGAGAATAAAAACTGATCTTTTACAGTCCTGTGGTCACTACTGAGTTTGCCAAGTTTGCTGACATATTGAGTGCAGCACTTTCATAGCATCATCTTTTAGGATTTGAAATAGCTCAGCTGGAATTTCAT
>NW_011408455.1:0-612 GCF_000754665.1 Bison bison bison | reverse complement strand
ATTCAATTAAAATCCACAATATATTTTAATAGAAATGAATATGTAATTAAGCTTAAATATACAATTTTATTTCCAATTTGAGATAATGTTTATAAGAATTTTGTGGAGAAATTACAGCATTTGGCTTGGGAATGCATGATGAGTATTTTCTTTGTCAAATTTAAGTGTATTAATTAAAGAATTAAAAGAAAATTCTGGTAAAAATCAATGAAACATGAAACAAAAGTGATAAATATGAACAATGAAATTAATAGAAATGATTCTTATATCGAGAGTCAACTTACAGACAAAACACATACAGATTAAGCCAAAAATGTTAATTTTTAAAAAGGAATAGAGAAGTTTTTAATAGAATTAGTAATGGTTGTATGTGCTCCATTATGTCTGACTCTTTGTGACCCTATGGACCCTATGTAACCTTCCAGGCTTTTCTGTCCATGGGATTTTCCAGGTAAGAGTACTGGCATGTGTAGCCATCCCCTTCTGGAGGGGATCTTTCCAACCCAAGGATCAAACCCAGGTCTCTCATTGCAGGCAGATTCTTTACCATCTGAAGCACCAGAGAAGCCCTAAATTAGTAATAGTTTCTTAGAGTTTTTTGATAGCCTAGTT
>NW_011408454.1:0-516 GCF_000754665.1 Bison bison bison | reverse complement strand
TCTCCCACGATGCAGTAGTACACAGCGGTGTCTCTCAGGGAAGCCCGGGGCAGGCTCAGGGTGCTGAACTTCCTGTCAGGAGGAATTAACAGAGATGCCACTTCATTTTCCACGTTTGTCTTATATCCCTGAATGATAAATCATGGTCCCTGGTTGGGGAACTGTCGATACCAGAAGATATAGTCACTTTTAGCTATTGAGGTGTGGTTACAGGATATGTTCACTTCTTGTCCTTCGTATGAGTCAATGAAAATGGGCTGGGAGGTCTTAGCAAGACTCAAAGTACCTGTGGAAGTAAAAAACACAACACTAGCTCCTATTTTGAAATCAAATTGAAGGTCCAACTCAGCACCCTCCAGGTTCTTTCTCATGTAACCCCCCTATTTCCTCACCATATACAGACACACACAATTTACTTCTCACTTGTGTTTTAGGACACATTTTTAAAATAATTATTCTGAGGAATTCCAGGAACACATGAACAGACAATTTACTTCTTACTCATGTTTTGGGATA
>NW_011408453.1:0-784 GCF_000754665.1 Bison bison bison | reverse complement strand
GCAAAAGTAACTGCTGACTGTGTTCGTACATTCGCCCCCATCACAGATTCCAGGAATAGTGCTACATTCGTCAATATCTGGAATGAAAAGAAGAGTTTCAGTATTCTTAGGACACAGTATAAAACCGTCCACCATTCCAAGAATTCAGAGTTTAAGTCTTGTCAAATCGTGTCCCCAGAAACAGTGATCTTTATAGAATAAAAGCTGCCTGTACTTATTCAATCACCCAGTCATGTCCAACTCTTTGCAACCCCATGGACTGCAGCACGCCAGGCCTCTCTGTCCTTCACCATCTCCTGGAGTTTGCCCAAGTTCATGTGCATTGCCAGTGATATTTCTTTGAAGTGTTCCTCCTTCCCCACAACACAAGTGAACCTAAATAAGTCAACACCTTCACCCTCTTGTGTCAGGGTGGAAATTAGAGAGACTTGTAACAGAGGAAACCAAAATAAACCAAGAAGAGGGAACTTCTCTGAAAGTGACAGGGCAACAGACTAAAACCCTGAAGTTAACACTGACTAAGCATTGGAAGGGGCCTATAGACCTTGAGAAGAAGTATAAGCAGGAACAAGGAACTATCTGGAACTGAACTGACCCTACACTGCCCTCAACAGCTCCAGAGAAATTCTTAGACATATTTTTGCTATTATCATTTTTTAATTTTTTTAATGTTTAAGTTCTTTATTACTCCTTTAATTTTCATTTTTGCAAAAGTTGGAACTCAGAAACACCTGGAATAACAGGCAAATTTGACCTTGGAATACAGAATGAAGTAAGGCAAAGG
>NW_011408452.1:0-508 GCF_000754665.1 Bison bison bison | reverse complement strand
AATTACTTAATGAACTGTAATACGTGTCCCAGGCGAATGATGGTGACAAAGAGGGAATGTCCAGAATTTCCTAGGATTCAATGGAAAGCATTGAAGTTTTATTTGGATTCTGTACATATTTCTGGGCAATAAGAATTATAGTATAATGATGTTGAGAGGAAAATGGAAAATGAATGGAGGAGGAGGTTTTTCTCCAATTTACTTCCAACTGAGGTAATGTTAGCCCCACTTCTGGAGGCTGCATTTCTCAGAAAGCACTGGTCTAGAGAAGGGAAAGATTAATATAGGCATAGCTGTCATATTGACCTTTTCATAGCAACAATACCAACATCATACTAGAAGGGATTTATTCAATGTCCAGTGACATTTATTGAGCACCCATCATGTACTCTCAGAGGCAGTAAGACTCAGGCTTTCAAGCTAACTGTCTAGGTTCCATCTTGGCTCTTTCACTTTCTGCACAATTTTGGGTAAGTTAATTAACCTCTTTGTGCTTTGGTATCTTCAT
>NW_011408451.1:0-531 GCF_000754665.1 Bison bison bison | reverse complement strand
ACTGTTTATTACTCTCCAAACACATTTCTTACCATGCCCCTTTACTCGAGCTGTACCTATCCCGAATCTTCTGTCCCTCACTTTTATTCCCTCTAGTAGATACTGTTAGTTGGTCAACACAACATTGATTCCCAGCCCCTCCTCCTTTGTGTGCCACCACAGAAGTTAGAAAAGCTCAAAGATACTTTTCCAGCCTCAATGCAGCCAGAAGTCGTCATGTTCCAGTTCTAAGCAAAGAGATGATCCAGAAGTCAGCTGGGAGACTCCCAAGAGAGCTTATGCTTCACTGACAAAAAGGACAAAGAGTGTTATAGTTCCTTTTTCTTTTCCTCCCTGACTTAAAGTTGAATATGATGACTGGGGCTGTGGCAGCTATCTTGTGAACAGAGGAAACAGCTAAGAAAACGCAGAAACACCAGCCCTCACATAGCTAACCTTTTGAACTAAAGTCAGTAGCTACCTCCCTCCAAATTTCTTGTGATGGGGGAAAAAAAGTGTATTCTTGTTTTTTTAGGTCACTGAGGTCAGTTT
>NW_011408450.1:0-510 GCF_000754665.1 Bison bison bison | reverse complement strand
TCTCTTCTAGAAAAACTTGGTACAAAACTAATAAGGTAAAATTCAGCAATAGTATATGTATAGCCCTAAAATAAGATGATTCAAAATGAATCATACCAGACCAAATGGGAAAGATTCTTTTTAAGATCAACTCATATGAAAAAGATACTCCAAAATTTAGCTAAAGTTAAGAAGAAAATTATGTAGATACATAAAAATTGAAAAATGGCATGCAAAGAAACAGTATCTTTACTGTAGTACAAGCCACTGCACCCCACTTAAGAACCATACAAGTAGGGTGCAGTGGCTTGTACTACAGTAAATAAAGATACTAAGTTTCTTTTTCACATGGGTTGACCTTAAAAAGAATCTTTCCAGAATATAACATTGTAACAACAGCATGAAGATAGGTACATAGACTTATGAGAACAAGAAAAAAGTAGAATGATAAAGCCAACTGAGAAGGCAATGGCACCCCACTCCAGTACTCTTGCCTGGAAAATCCCATGGGCGGAGGAGCCTGGTAGGCTG
>NW_011408449.1:0-520 GCF_000754665.1 Bison bison bison | reverse complement strand
CCCAGTTACTGAGAGCTGGTGAACACTCCCACTTCCTTGGAGAGCGTTCATCCTCCTGAGGGTGAAGGGCCAGGAGGATCAAACTAATCCACACTGCTAATCAGCTCTGTGAAGAGAGGTGAGGCAGAGTAAGGGGGCAGAGGGCGACGAGTGGTGGGGTGAGCCGATTTTCCTTAGGGGGACTGGAGGAGCGTCTCTGAGAACACGGTATTTGCACAAAGACATTCTGGATTATTTCCGTAGGCTAGATTCCTAGAGGGAGCTTCTGAATTAAAGTTCATGCTTTCTAGGGAGCCGGTTTAAAGTTCTCAGCAGTGCCTGGAAAAAAAACCCAGCTGTAGAAAGACACCCTGCTAGGGCATGATCTTAATGAGCAAGTGACTTAATTCCTCTGCTCCTTAGTTTTCTTGTGGGAGGTGGAAATAATTGCACCTGTTTA
This sequence comes from Bison bison bison, assembly GCF_000754665.1. NCBI lineage: Eukaryota > Metazoa > Chordata > Mammalia > Artiodactyla > Bovidae > Bison > Bison bison. The sequence continues at coordinate 81 of NW_011408449.1, read as the reverse complement.
TGTACAGTGTGTGTGTGTGTGTGTGTGTGTGAGGGGGATATTTTTTATAATTCATAAGCTTTAGATTGTCTTGAGGACAAT
>NW_011408448.1:0-762 GCF_000754665.1 Bison bison bison | reverse complement strand
AATATGGTATTATGAGGTAGGGCCTGTGCAAGGTAATTGGTTTAAGAAGATAGAATCCTCATAAATGTGCTTAGTGCCCTTGTCAGAAGATACGAGAGTGCCTGTTCCCCCCATCTCTCTGCTCTCCCCCGTGTGAGGATACCATGAGAAGAAGGAAGGCCATTTGCAAACCTGGAAGCAGCCCCTCACCAGACACATCTGTTGGGATCTTCAGAAATGTTTGCTGTTTATGCCATGCAGCCCGTGGTATATTTGCTAGAGCAACCTGAGCTAAGACAATGTTCAAGTACAGTCCCTCAGAGAGGTCTTCCTTGACCTTGCTTTCTGAAATAACATTTCTCCACTACCACTACCATCACTCTACTCCTTAGTCTGCTTTATTTTTTTCTCTGCAGCATCTTACGCTAAATTCTACATGTATTTTTTGTGGATGTAAGTTCTTCATCGTCATCATTGGCTTCCCCCACTAGAATAGAATAATCCTAGTAACCTAAAACCATATCACTAGACACTCATCTGTTGAATGATTAGTGAACTATAAAGTCAAGTTCAATATTTCTTTAGGAGACAGCTTCAAAGAATAAGTCATCTTAGAATCAACGAGCATGCATTGTGTGTACTCTGGGATGTTACACCCTTCTTCCTACCATGAGACATCACACACTATCATAGCTAAGAGAGATGGTTCTGGAGCTGGACCACCTGGCTTTGAAACCTGACTGTGTGGCCTTAAGTAACATACTTAAATCTTGGCTTCATGGT
>NW_011408447.1:0-592 GCF_000754665.1 Bison bison bison | reverse complement strand
CTCCTGTTTGACCACTTCCAATTTACCAATCCTTGTTATTTCTTGCCTTTTTGATGATAGACATTCTGACAGTTGTGAGATGGTATCTCACTGTGATTTGCATATCCCTAATAATTAGTAGGAAATAGTTTAAACTAAAGAAATTAACCTTTACCGATTAACTTTCAAATATCAACAAGGCTAGAGGGTTGGAAGTCCTTTAGGCATTCTCCACTCATCATACCCTGTAGGCTTGCTCTATGACTTTGTATAATTCCAACCATGAACTTGTTTATTTTTAAGACAAAATTTTTCTTGAATTAGTGTAGCTGAAAATTTGTACACCTCCTGTCCCTGAGTACCCAAAAAAAGGAAAGTGGAAAAACTCCTTGAGAGCCCATCTTTCAAGGGATTTTGTTAATTATTTTGTACCCCTGAGCAAATGATGACTGTACATTTATTGAGCATGGGAGCAACAGGAACACTTGTGTATAATTCTAAGTGCTTTAAATCTTTTAAACGTATGTGCCCATCATACCTTGTGTAAGATGTGATAAATGTGCTTTTCCCTGTTTTAGGGGTAAGGACACTGTAGCCCAGAGATATTAAATCT
>NW_011408446.1:0-607 GCF_000754665.1 Bison bison bison | reverse complement strand
CCTTCTATTCTTATATAATAACTTATTTTATAAAGAGTAAGAAGTATTGGGAATTCTCTGGTGATCCAGTGGTTAGGTTAGAACTCTGTGCTGTCACTGCCAAAGGCATGGATTCAATCTCTGGTTAGGGAATTAAGATTTCACATGTCATGCAGCACAGACAAAACAAAACAAGCAAAAAAAAAAGTGTAAGACCCATTGGAGATATAATAGGCTCAAATGTAACCTCTTTCACTGAAAATAACTGGGTGAACCTTTATAAGCAAATAATTACTTTAGAACCTTGCTATAAAACAAAGGATGAAAAACTGCCTCTCAGAATATGAAACAGTATGTGATTATGTTTTAGGCATAGCACATACAAAAAATTATTTTTGCTTATTTATCTTTGCTTTCATATAATATATTTTGTAAAGATTAAATGGCACAAAGAGCTGAAACATTACAACCCTAATTAAGGGATTATTTTCTAGAAAGCAAATGCATTACAGTTCCACAATGTGACTAAGAATGGATTTGCAATGCTGTTGACTTATTAAATATTCAACATTTACTGAATGTCTACCAATGCTAGGCAATGTGCAAGGCAGTGATTTTAACTTGGTCC
>NW_011408445.1:0-565 GCF_000754665.1 Bison bison bison | reverse complement strand
GTGGCGTGCCTGCTGCATGCCGCAGGCTCCCTGGGCTGCATGGAAGGGGAGGCAGTTGTCTGGAAAGAGGGGGAGACTCAGCTCCCCAGGGAGGGGGACCCTCTTACAGGAGTCGTGCTTCAGCAGAGAGCCGGGTTCTCTTGGTGGGAGACTTTTCATGATGTCCTAACATGATGTCCTAAGAAGGATCTTCCTGACCCAGGGATCGAACCCACATTCCTTGTGTCTCCTGCACTAGCAGGTGGATTCTTTACCACCAGTGCCACCTGGGAAGCCCTAGTTGCTGAACGAATATGATCAATAAGCAGGAATCTCAAGTAAATGGAGTAGGGAGACCAGAAGGGGGCTCCCTCTTGCCTGCAAGGATAGCAGAGCCCAACAGGAAGACGGACTTGCTTCTTTCTGGACCAGTAAAAAGACACAGACTCTTTATTCCTGGCAGCCCTCCTGCCTGCCTGCCCCTTCCTGTGCAGGGCTTGCACAAGCCTCCTGTGACTGCACATCCCCAAATCAATTTCTCTGTGGATCCCAAGATCATCATTGCTGGAGAAATGGCTGCTTGTTT
>NW_011408444.1:0-503 GCF_000754665.1 Bison bison bison | reverse complement strand
TAGGTCCCATTTGTTTATTTTTGCTTTTATTTCCAATATTCTGGGAGGTGGGTCATAGAGGATCCTGCTGTGATGTATGTCAGAGAGTCACAGTAAATTTTTAAAATGTAAGTATATTGTAAAAAATATCAGTAGCACAATTAATGTAAAAAGCTTAGACATGCCTGTTTAAACAGAGTTTCTTCAAATAGATATGACCAAAATCTGGGTATACAGTATTTACTTATATCTACATACACATATGTGCATTATAATTAGAGAAAAAATTGAAAGTAAAAATTTTGTACAAATATAATAAGTAATCATTAATCAAGTAAGGATGGCATTACTAACTATTAGACAAAATACTTTGGGGAAAAATGCATGCTTTATAATAAAACAGAATTTCCAATTAATTAAGGTATCATTTCACAAGGGTAGTGTTACACTTCTGAAGTGTGTATACCTAACATTATACTCTCAACCTATATGGGTGTTTATATATAGTATAAATATAAGTACTA
>NW_011408443.1:0-825 GCF_000754665.1 Bison bison bison | reverse complement strand
GGTTGGTTGTTGCAAACTTCTTGGTGTAGAAATCCTCTGTTCTTGCAGCCATCCACATAGGCCAGGTCATGATGTTCCTGTAAACCTCCAACAAGACAAATGTTATTATCTGTTTTGCAACTTTTTATCTCTATATAAATGGAAACTTGTTATACTCTTCCCTTGTGGCTCAGTGGGTAAAAAATCCACTTGGCTCAGCTAGTAAAGAATCCGCCTGCAATGCAGGAGACCTGGGTTCTATCCCTGGGTTGGGAAGATCCCCTGGAGAAAGAACAGCTACCTGCTCCAGGATACTGGCCTGGAGAATTCCATGGACTATATAGTCCGTGAGGTCACAAACAGCTGGACATGACTGAGGGACTTTCACTTTCACTATACTCTTAAAGGTCAGAGTCTTGAGAATGGACTATCCTGTATATTTCAGGCTTTCTTAACTGAAAGCAATAGATTACAAAGTGAAGATCAGTCAGTCATGTCTGACTCTTTGTGACACCATGGACTGTACAGTCTATGGAATTCTCCAGGCCAGAATACTGGAATAGGTAGCCTTTTCCTTCTCCAGGGGGTCTTCCCAACCAAGGGATTGAACCCAGGCCTCCCACATAGAAGGAGAATTCTTCCCAACCAAAGGATCAAACCCAGGCCTCCCACATTGAAGGAGAATTCTTTACCAGCTGAGCTGCAAGGGGAACCCAAGAATACCAGAGTGTGTAGCCTATCCCTTCCCCAGAGGATCTTCCCAACCCAGGAATCGAACTGGGGTCTCCTGCATTGCAGGCAGATTTATCAGGGAAGCCCCAGTAGAACACAATGATTAAAGCAAAA
>NW_011408442.1:0-882 GCF_000754665.1 Bison bison bison | reverse complement strand
TAAGCAGATTCTTTACTGACTGAGCTACAAGGGAAGCCTTGTATTTGGATAGTGAAGGACAAATTGAAGTTCAAATTAAAGGGAATGTCAGGCAGGTACATATGTAAGAGTTGAAGGCTAGAAATTAGAAATTATCTGAATATTGAGATTCTACATATTCCATGTTAGCTGACACATGTATCATTAGAGAGGCAGTGCTGAGAGATATGGCTGGAAATGGTGGATAGATCAGTTTCAAATGTGAGCTAAATTCATGGCTGAGAAATTGGGATCTATTATTTGTTGATTCAAAAGTATGAATTGAGCACCACAAACAGAAGTGGTGAAATAACAGTAGAGCTAGATTCTCAAGGAGTAAAGATTTAATGATGTGAAACAATAAACAAGCAACATTAGAAGCTACTTATCATCACTATAAAGGTAATTTAAGCGGGATTATATGAATGACAAGGAGATGTAGTACAACTGACTCAATTGTTCAGAGGTATTACAATTAAGGTTATAGTTTACAATGAAGAGCCTGCTGTGTCATGATAACTGTTATAAGCCAATGTAGAAATAGAGAAAAGGGGCAGATTTCCTTGTACTCAAGGATCAGATGTACTGAGGGTCAAATGGAGTAGTGGGAAAGTCAATGAACAATTCTAACACAACATTTGTAGAGTGATCCATTGTGATTAAGTGCTTTTGAGAAAATTTTAGCAATAAAGGTAAATAAGTAGTTGGACAAAATGAATTTTACATATGATCAGAAAAGGCTTATATAGAGGAGCATGTATGGACGTAAGCTTGGATGAGAGTAGAATTGGAGGCAGGTGCCTCTTTGTGGAACAAGTTTTCAGGAAGAGATAAATAAATCACATGTCTTACACTAGACTCATT
>NW_011408441.1:0-575 GCF_000754665.1 Bison bison bison | reverse complement strand
GTTTTCCAAAGTACTTAGCGAAGAGTACAGTTCAATTCTTGTCAACTGAACAATACTGAGTGCCTCATATGGCAGTCTATAGACATTGGGGCTAAAATATGAATATGAGGCGGTTCCTTACTATTTAGTATGGGATTTAGGACATTTTCATATGACACTAAATAATAAAATGCCATTGCAAACACTCATATGTTTAAATGCCCAAAGAACTAAACAGACAGCAAAATCTAGAGGACACCAGGAAAAGAAAAATGGTATACGTAGGTTTGGAATGATTCAAACACTCAGATGGAAGAAGTTATGGTCCAAGGCAGGCTTAAGAGGGGGCAGACAAGGAAAGATGAGGAGGAGAGGTGGGTTTGGCAGCTTTTGATGAACACAGAGAAGTGAGAGATTAACATAAATCATTGGAAAAGTAAATTTGAACTGTGTAAAATTCTGGAGCTAGAATTCTGAGTAGTATGTCTTTTGCAAAGAGGAGACAGTAAGAGGTTTTATGCAGAGGAGTGATGTGGCTACTGGGAATGTTTTCTGAAGACAAATCTGGCAGCGTCTCAAGGATTCTGCAGTTATGC
>NW_011408440.1:0-667 GCF_000754665.1 Bison bison bison | reverse complement strand
AAAAAGAATATTTATTTATATGTAAAGCTGAACACTTTGCTCACCACCTGAATCTAACACAATATTGTAAATTAACTTTCATTTTTAAAATGGTTTTTAAAAGTCTAAACTTTTGTTCAGTCTGAAAGCAACTGTCTTGTCTGCAATCTTGTAGGATATTTTTTGCCGGATATAGAATTATTGGATTGAAGAATTTTCCCTTTCTCTTTTCCCTTTCTCGTTTGTCTTTCCTAGATGCAGACGTGAATGGATTCTTGTAACTACCACAGCCGCCAAGATGCAGACTACGCCATCGACCAAAGACCATCCTCGATGGCCCCTTTACAGTCACACCCAACCTCTGCCAACTACACCCCCAATCCTAGCAAACCACTCCTCTCTTCTGCAGCTCTGCCATTTTCTCACTTAGCGAATACTGTGCATGAGATTATACACGATGTCATCTTTTCAGAATGACTTTTTCACTCAGTGTGATGCCCTTGAGATCCATCCCTGCTGCTGTGTGTATAAAATAGTTCGTTTCTTGTTTGTTGCTGAGTACTATTCCATGGTTTGTTTAAGACTGCTCACCTGCTGAAGGGCATGTGGGTTGTTTGCGGTTTTTGGCGACTACAAATAAAGGTGCTATGGACACTCATGTGCAGGTTTTAGTGTGGATGTAAGCTTT
>NW_011408439.1:0-609 GCF_000754665.1 Bison bison bison | reverse complement strand
GCCTGAATAGAACAGAAAGGCAGAGGAAGGATGAGTTTGCTCTTTGCCTGAACTGAGACATCCATATGACTCTGTTCTAAGACATCGGCATTCCTCGTCTTAGGCCTTTGCACTTAGACCAGGATTTACACCATCTGCCCTCTGATTCTCAGGCTTTTAGCCTTGAACTGGGTTCAGGGTTTGTCAGGCCTTCTGGCTTAGACTGAATTATACCACCGACTTTCTTGGTTTACCAGCTTGTAGACAGCAGATTGCATGATTTCTGCATGAGCCAATTTCTATAATAAATCTCTTCATGTATATGTATGCCCGTGCTCATGCTCAGTTGCTAAGTCGTGCCTGACTCTGCAACCCTGTGGACCTGTAACCCTCCAGAATCCTCTGTCCATGGGATTTCCCAGACAAGAATACTGGAGTGCATTGCCATTACCTCCTCCAGGGGATCTTCCCAACCGAGGGATTGAACCCATGTCTCCTGCGTCTCCTGCATTGGCAGGCAGATTTTTACCACTGAGCCACCTGGGAAGCCATGTCTATATATATCTTATATCTATAGCAACATCGATATATAGCAGAGAAATATAACTAATATATATATATAATATATAT
>NW_011408438.1:0-510 GCF_000754665.1 Bison bison bison | reverse complement strand
CCTCCAATCCCTCCCAGCATCAGAGTCTTTTCCAATGAGTCAACTCTTCGCATGAGGTGGCCAAAGTACTGGAGTTTCATCATTCCTTCCAAAGAACACCCAGGAGTGATCGTTTTTAACCCTAATGATCCTTAGCATTTATTAAACATGTACAATATGCCAAGCTGTTTTCTAGGAATGTGACATGAATTTTTGTTATGTAACCATCATGAAAAAACTATAAGCTCAGGCTTCTTAACTAATAACCCTGTTTGATTCTTTTCCCCCCTTAGTTTATTTATTTCTAATTTCCCCTTAGTTTGTTTATTTATTTTAAACCAATACCATATTGTGTGGGTTTCTGCCGTACATCAACATGAATCAACCATAGGTATGCATATGTCCCCTTCCTGTTGAACCTCCTACCCCATTCTACCCTTCTAGGATGTCACAGAGCCCTGGTTTGAGTTTTCTGAGTCACTGTAAGAATCTTACAATAGTTAAGAGCTAATTAATGTGCACAGGTGAGAA
>NW_011408437.1:0-873 GCF_000754665.1 Bison bison bison | reverse complement strand
GTTAGATATTAATTCACAGCCCCAAAATATAGAATATAAATTACTGTTTCATGTTGCAAAGAGCATGGAAACATCTGTTTGTTATTAACATAACATTAGAATCTGACAGAATTTAGTTCTGGTTTGTAAAGCTCATTACAAATATTCTGTGATTAATTTAAAAGCTTCATGATTATATTTTATTAGGTTATTTAAGATTATTCTGAAATTATAGTTTTTTTTTTCCTTTAGGACTTTTAAAGCATTTTTTAATGTTTTGATATTAAAAATTAATAAAGTTATTAAAACCACAAGCCACTCATCTTGAAAGCCTATTTGATTTTTATTTACCTTCGTTATAAAAACACAGTAACATTTGCAAAGCAAGTGTTAGAATACTTGGTAACTTGTAGAACACTTGGTTACCTTATGTGGCCTGAGAAAACTGACCACACACTGAGTGATTTCATTTACCATTCTGGTGGATTAACAGTGAACTCCTGTCCAAAGGAGTTTGGACATATATTTATTTATTTTTATTTATATAAATGTAATTTATATTGTTTATTATGTTGAGGTCAAAGGGCCTCAACAAAGTAGTTCTTTTTTTCAACCTTGTGATGTATTATTTTTCTTTATTGTAAAATCATTAACTATTTACTTGTATTTTGTTATAACTTATCTTTATTTTTACTTAAAATATGACACACAAAAATAAACTCAAAATTGATTAAAGACCTAAATGTTAGACTGGACACTACAAAACGCTAAGAGGAAAACACATGTAGAACATTCCTTGATACAAAACACAGTAATATATTTTTGGACTTGGTCTCCTGAAGTAATGGAAATAAAACAAAAATAAACAAATGGGGCCTAATTAAACTCAAAAGT
>NW_011408436.1:0-780 GCF_000754665.1 Bison bison bison | reverse complement strand
TGATAACTTCTTTGGAGAAATGTCAGTATCTTTATTTTTTAAGTAAACAAACCACACATTATTATTTTACGTTTTTACATTGAAGGATGATAATTGATCATATAAGTTGACTAGATCACCTATATTAATCTTTCCTCATGATCATTTAAATTTTCCTTTTTATTTTTCTCTCTTTCCTACACAGTAGATTCTTTAAACAAAATACTTCCATGTTTGTTTAAATATTTATGTTAAACTATTTTCAACCCACAGTTATATATTGCAATCATTTGCTCATTTCCTTGTCTAGACTCTGATCTTCCTGACACTGGGGAATATAAGGATTTAATTGTTATATCAATGAAGTCTAAATTAATATTTCTTTAACTTATCTTAGGGCTTTATTTCAGATTATCTAAAGTAATAAAATTGTTTTCCTACATCTTAGGCAGAAAACTTCCTGGCCACTAGTCTCTCTCAAAGGCTAAAGAGTACCATGCCATCTAAAAACTTTGAAAGATGGCAATTAAATAATAACTCTTAATGATGACTGAAGTTATTTAAAAAAAAAAAGACAGAAAGGAGTAATGACCCTTGATAGGACCAGAAAGTGACTGATAGACTCTAGAATTAAAATCACATTTCTCACATTGATTTTTTTTTAATTTATACCTGTGAACATAAAAGAAGCTTCATATATGGCTGAGAAACGCATTTTATAATGTTCACCCCTTGTGTCTACAGGAACTGTCAAATGAAAATGATAAGAAATGTAGAAAATGTAAAAAGGAGACAACATCA
>NW_011408435.1:0-776 GCF_000754665.1 Bison bison bison | reverse complement strand
CCAAAAACATCACAGAATACCACAGAACATAGAATACCACAAGCACCACAGAATACCACAGAAAACATAGAACACTACGGAATACCACAGATAACACAGGACACTGCAGACACCTCTAAACACCACACAATTCCACAGGCACCACAGAATACCACAGAACATCACAGGACACCATAGACACCTGAGAACACTACATAGAACCACAGGTACCACAGAACACCACAGATATCAAAGAACACCACAGACATCACAGTACATCACAGAACACCACCGGTACCACAGAATACCATAGACTACCACAGGACAACACAGAACATCACAGACACTACGGAATAAAACACACCACAGGCACCCCAGAATACCATAGTACACCATAGAGCACCAATGAACATCATGGAATACCATAGGGTATATCACCCATCACAGAGCACTTTGTTCACTCCAGTCAGGATACTAAGTGCCATCAGAAAATTATCTCATTTTCTCCTCTCAACAGTCCATTGAGACCAGTATACTGTCCTTATTTTGTAGTTGAGGAAAGTAAACTCAGAAAATTTAACTATCTCGACAGAGTTACACATTTAGTAAATACTAGCACGGAGAAGGCAATGACAACCCACTCCTGTACTCTTGACTGGAAAATCCCATGGACAGAGGAGCCTGGTAGGCCGCAGTCCATGGGGTCGCTAAGAGTCGGACACGACTGCGCAACTTCACTTTCACTTTTCACTTTCATGCATTGGAGAAGGAAATGGCAACCCACTCCAGTGTTCTTG
>NW_011408434.1:0-515 GCF_000754665.1 Bison bison bison | reverse complement strand
TTTCCTTGGGTTCTATGGGACAAAAGTTGTGAAGGCCTGATATTTATGAGAGGTTCCAAACTAAGCGGGTTCTTCACTGTAAATTCAGAGTGATATTTTTCCCTTTCGATTTTTTTTTAGGGATTGAAGATAAGTATTTAAAACTACACTGGAAGAAAACCATTGAAAGGACAAGTGGAAACTACAGTTTTGTATGTAGCCGTTAGTGTCTGTATGTGGCTATTAACAAATCATTTAGAAAATACTGAAGGTCAACATTCATATTATTTTCTGTTAAGCCTCTATTCATGATAATTCTTAAGTGTTAGAATCCTGTTAGCTAGTGACTATATCTACCCTCCATGAAACAGTAAAAACATGTTAATCAAATTAACATTAATTCATAAGTTTTAATTGCTGACTATATCTATATATAGAGTATATCATGAGAAACACTGGGCTGGAGGAAGCACAAGCTGGAATCAAGATTGCCAGGAGAAATATCAATAACCTCAGATATGCAGATGACACCACCC
>NW_011408433.1:0-629 GCF_000754665.1 Bison bison bison | reverse complement strand
GGCTGCTGTGAAGGCCAGCATGGCACTAAAAACAAAAGAGCTGTTTGAAAAGAATGCTTTCAGTCAAAACTGAGAAACTGTTTGCTTTAAACTAACCTAAATTATGTAATGGTAGAAAGAGATGAGTTATTGAGGGAACAGGGCATGTGAATTTATGATGCTGGAAATACAGGGAGCTCTCTTCAACTAGCCTCTGTTCTACAAACAACCTGCCTGAGAGAGGCAGAGTTAAAGAGCATAACAGTGAAACCCAGACTTAACTGGTGTGTATTGCCCAGGCTGAGTATAAGACTGCCTTCCTCCTTCCATCATGACTCTAGACAGGGCTGTGATATGTGCTTGTGACAATGGCAGTGAAGCAAATCATGGGTGCTCTTACATGTTGAATTTTGTCTCTCAAAAAGTTACATTGGCATTGTAACGCCCTGTACCTGTGAATGTGACCTTACTTAGAAACAGGGTTTTCTCATACTCAAGTTAACGTGGGGTTGTTAGTCCTTATCGAATAGGACTGGTGTCCTTGTGAAGAAAGGAAAATCTGGACAGAGACACAGACATGAGAACATCATGTGAAAACACAATACACAAAAGGAAAACAGCTATATGAACATAAAGACAAAGATTGGCTT
>NW_011408432.1:0-524 GCF_000754665.1 Bison bison bison | reverse complement strand
GAATGAAGAAATTGTCCCCCAGATCAAGGAGGGGAAACGGGTACTAATTGCAGCCCATGGCAACAGCCTTAGGGGCATCGTCAAGCATCTGGAGGGTCTCTCTGAAGAGGCTATCATGGAGCTGAACCTGCCAACTGCCATTCCCATGGTCTATGAATTGGACAAGAACTTTAAGCCCATCAAGCCCATGCAGTTCCTGGGGGATGAGGAGACTGTGCGTAAAGCCATGGAGGCTGTGGCTGCCCAGGGCAAGGCCAAGAAGTGAGGGCAAGCAGCAGATTACTTTCCCAAGGATTACCTTCCTCCCCTGCCCTGGCCTACCCTATTCCTCTGCACCTCTCCCTGGCACATGTCCCACTGATGACATCTGTAGGCATCGTAAGTTGTACCTGCAGGTGGGGACCAGCGGCTCCTAATTCCACATTAGCCATTTTATCTCTTGCACCCACTCCCTTCATACAGTCTAGTCAGAATGGCACGTCTGGGGCATGGTCCTCAGTCCAAGCTGAGGGAAGACTTATCCA
>NW_011408431.1:0-577 GCF_000754665.1 Bison bison bison | reverse complement strand
TTCAAGTGGTCCTCCTTCAATATCTACACAATCAAGCTATTTTAAACTTCTTAAAATGTGATTTAAACTCTATTATTCCTCTCCCTCTGAAAACCTTTCATTACTCTCTATCTCAACATGTAAATTAATTCTAAACTTCATGCCCTGCCTTTCAGCATTTTCTATTGAGGATTTAGCCTCATTTCATTTTCTTATTTCATTTCCCACTACTCTCTTTTCAGCAATTTAGATTCCAGACTTTTTATTCCGAATAATGTCCCAATTTTCTACATCAGGCCTTTGCTCACAATGAGCTTGAATGCCTTTTCTCCCCACCCTCCAGTCCCTAGCAACTACCCAAAGTATTATTTTACTTGGATGCTTCTTCAAAGCCTCTCCTAACCATATCATGATCAAGATATCATCGCTTCTTGTCTCACCTCAACTCTCACCATACCTCACTTGTGCCTTAGTGATAACATTTATCACTTTATTTCTTATAGGTCCCTGCACAAGTGATTTTCCTTCTTTAAGACATGTAACTTCCTTGGTGAAAGTACTTACTTCTGAGTAATCTTCAAACATCGAACAACTCAGC
>NW_011408430.1:0-665 GCF_000754665.1 Bison bison bison | reverse complement strand
TGGACTGCAGCCCGCCAAGCTTCCCTGTCCATCACCAACTCCCGGAGCTTACTCAAACTCACGTCCAACTGTAATGTATCAGATGGAATATTGAACCTCCTACCTCATAATCTTTTTCTAAGTCTGTTTTGCCTTTTTCAGAATGTAGTATAAATGGGGTCATTAACCCACTCCAGTGTTCTTGCCTGGAGAATCCCAGGGACAGGGGAGCCTGGTGAGCTATGGGGTCGCACAGAGTCAGACACGACTGAAGCAACTTAGCAGTAGCAGCTTAGCTTCCACCAGCCCTTTTTTCCTTTTGTGCCTCCCTCATCTAAAGCCCATTGATCTTCTTCCTTGGTACATCTTGGGGATGGAGGCAATTCTGATGCCAAGAGGACCTTAGAGATTGGCTCAGGACCCACTGTGGGACTCAGTTGGGTTGCCACCTCCTTCACTGCCTGGTTGGCAAACTGATTCCCTCTGCTGACTGGATCAGTTTCTCTTTGATGGCCTTTGCAAAGGATGACTGCCATTTTGGAAGGCTTCCAGGCTGGCTGTAACAGCTGAAGGATTTCTTCTTTGTTTTTGATCTCCTTTCCCCCTGCTGTCAGTAGTCCCCTATCTTTATAAATGGCTCTGTGATCATGTAGAGTAGCAAAGGAGTACCTTGAGTCAGTGTAGAT
>NW_011408429.1:0-515 GCF_000754665.1 Bison bison bison | reverse complement strand
AGCAGTGGCCACAGGACTGGAAAAGGGCAGTTTTCATTCCAATCCCAAAGAAAGGCAATGCCAAAGAATGTTCAAACTACTGCACAATTGCACTTATCTCATACACTAGCAAAGTAATGCTCAAAATTCTCCAAGCCAGACTTCAACAGAACATGAACTGAGAACTTCAGATGTTCAAGCTGGATTTAGAAAAGGCAGAGGAACCACAGATCAAATTGCCAACATTCATTGGAAAACATAGAAAAAGCAAGTGAGCTCCAGAAAAACATTTACTTCTGCTTTATTGACTACGCCAAAGCCTTTTAGTGTGTGGATCACACCAAACTGGAAAATTCTGCAAGAGATGGGAATACCAGACCGCCTGACCTGCCTCCTGAGAAATCTGTATGTAGATCAAGAAGCAACAGTTAGAACAGGACATGGAACGTGGACTGGTTCCAAATTGGGAAAGGAGTATGTCAAGGCTGTATATTGTCACCCTGTTTATTTAACTTATATGTAGAGTACATCATGTG
>NW_011408428.1:6212-11252 GCF_000754665.1 Bison bison bison | reverse complement strand
TACTATTACTGAAGGTTTTTTTAAAAGACTAAATTTGTTGAAACTTTCAGCCAGGGTACTACTGTAATAAGATTTCTTTTGCCCCCTTTGCTTTTTTTTTTTTTAACATAATTTGAACATTTGTAACTATTTTTCATTAAAACTATTTCAGTAATAACCATTTTCCTCCCATTTTCTCAAATACCAATGGCCTACAAAACTTGTATAAACATTTTTAGATGAAAGATGCAAGTTAAGAGACACAATTATTGGGAAGGACAGGAGATTTTATTTGTGTGTTACATTTAACACATTTCCCCCCTAATGAATAGATGATAAACTGCCTTTTTATGGTGTTTTAGGTAAAAGGACTGTCTTCGGTGAAAGTGGTGTAACCACCTAAATAAGGATTATCTTTCATCTTCCACTTAGTAAGTATATTTTAATATTTTTAATCTGTGTGCATGGGATAATAAAAAACATCAACTGCTTCAATAAGTGAATTAAACAAACAGACAGTTTTGAGAGCTGAGAGAAGTATGAAAAACATCAACCAAGAACAAGTCTAATGGACTCCTCCCTCCCTTTTCTACCTTCTTTCACCTCCTATTATTACATGTAAGTGTAAAGGGGTTCATCTTAACGGATTCCTGCTTCCAACTATGTGGAAAGTGAATTGGAATCATTTGGAATATTCTGAAACCTTACTGTAATCATGAACACAAAGATGTAAAAAGATGTTGAAACATCTGTTTTCCAGATCAAGAGTATCACCCAGATAGTTGGGGGAAAAAAGTCTTCCATTAGCTCGCCTTTAATCTAATTAGCAAATACATGTCATTCTAAAAGATTCTGGTAACCATTGCTCAGAGGGAGAACAATCCAGAAAAGAAACACAAAAAGGATATTTTCAGCACCATGAAATTTAAGGACTAACAGAACTATGGTAAGAAAGATAATGATAAAGCTCATGCATTTAAGACTTTTATGTGGTTGGGCTCAGAGTTTTTTTTACTTCATTTTATGACAAGTAAATAGTTGAGTAACAAGAAGAAAATAATATTACCTTCAAAGATTTTCCACAGAAAAAATATTTCCCTGTGAAAATACCAAGATCTTTCCTGACCAAGAGGATTGGAATGTCAAGGGTTCAAATGCACTCACTGAGCATTTATTTCTATTTTGAATTTCCCTAAATTGTTTGCCTCAACATATCCTCCCAACATTTTTGAGAGAGGTCAAGGGTTTAAGAGGCCCTGGGGTTTAAGCTAACAATTCTGGTTCACAAACATATCTCATGTCAAAAGTTGAGTGTGCTATAGAAAGTGAAGTTGCTCAGTCATATCTGACTCTTTGCGACCCCGTGGACTGAAGCCCACCAGGCTCCTCCGTCCATGGGAGGCAAGAATACTGGAGTGGGTTGCCGTTCCCTTCTCCAGGAGATCTTCCCGACCCAGGGATTGAACCCGGGTCTCCTGCATTGGAGGCAGACGCTTTACCGTCTGAGCCACCAGGGAAGTCTTGAGTGTGCCATAGCTGAACATAAAATGGCCACATCTGTTAGGCTGCCTGGTGATTTTACTTGCAGTATCCAGCACATTGGGCTATTACAGTGCTCCAGCAGTAAAAGGTATCATTGTAACCTGATTCTACTTTCTTTTATTGAGAATCAGTTTTGTGTTTGGTTCACAGCTATTCATAACTAAACTTTGAGTTTTTCCACCAGAGTCTTGATGCCTGTTTCCAAAACAAATACTGTGCCTTAAAATTGGCCTACACAGATATTTTCCTTAATTGAAGAGTGAAATATTTTTACCCCAATTTATTCATTTTTGTTTCTGTATTGTTTTAATGTACCTGACATGTGTGATCTTATGCATATATACACCATATCTCTCCCCACAATCCTCAGGCATGTCACATCTTCAGACTTCTACTAATGTGCTTGGCATATTTTCAGGCCAAGGTGAAATCTGAATTTGCATACTCAAGACTTCCCAGAAACTCTCAGCTGCTCTGATGTCCTCACTTCTTTACCCCCACCTCTGTATTGCTCTGGGTATCATTGGGTCCATGAAGTTATCTGCATTTGATTAACTGAGTGGAAGAGGAGATAGGCCTCTGAAGGAGGATCTCAAATACATGAAGTTCATCTCTATTCTTTGTATTTCAGATGCATGATATTTGTAAATCACTTATTTCTAGTTGCACATCTGATAGAAGCTTTGCTTCCTCCGTATACACAAACCCGTTGTCACATATTATATCATGATGATAGAAATAATTGCAAAGGTAAAGTAAATGATGGCCGTGGTTACATTGTAAACAACTTAGTTAGAACAGGTGTTTGTTACGAGAGAATATGTAAGGAAAGGGTTTATTGAAGTATGAGAGAGAGTTGTATCGAAATCAGGGCGACCATTCCATGTAAGAAGACCAGGTATGTATGCCCAAAGGCATAAGTGGTTTCAATCTATTCATACTGAGGATAATTTGGGGGCATAGGAATGAAAAAGCAGGGCAGATGGTGAATCATACAAGTATCTTGGTAGAAAATTTCTCAGATCATCCTTTCATTTGGTAAAATTAATAAAAATCATTACACACATAAAGATGGAATTTGTCATGTGATATGGATGAGTAAAGTGCTTAAAATGATCACAAAATGTTCTTTTCACCAGGCCATCAAGCTCTTTCCCTTGTTTTTTCACATTTTCTTTTGTGTCCTTTAGTAACTTGGTTTTGGACTGTACTTGATTATATCCTGTTAGTATCATGTACGGAGAAGGCAATGGCACCCCAGTCCAGTACTCTTGCCTGGAGAATCCCATGGACAGAGGAGCCTGGTAGGCTTCAGTCCATGGGGTCGCGAAGGGTCGGACACGACTGAGCGACTTCACTTTCACTTTTCACTTTCATGCATTAGAGAAGGAAATGGCAACCCACTCCAGTGTTTTATCCTGGAGAATCCCAGGGATGGCGAGGCCTGGTGGGCTGCCTCTATGGGATCGCACTGAGTCAGACACAACTGAAGCGACTTAGCAGCAGTAGCATTCATTTTTGTAAAGGCCACTGCTTGAAGGACTCTGGACTTGTGTGTGCAATTGTGACTGCAATAAGTAGGGCACAATTCCTAGCATATATGAAGACTCCAGATCAAAATTTGTTGAATGAATGAAAAAAAAATAGTGGCTTTAGACTGAATTATGATGGCAAATTTGCACATGCACACACACACACTTTTTTTTTTTTTTACAATTATGGGGATGAACCGGAATTCTTTAAGATGTAAAGCTTAGTTCTGGAAAAGGGAATGGCAACCCACTCCAATATTCTTGCCTGGAAAATGGACAGTATTCTTGCCTGGAGGTTATAGTCCATGGGGTTGCAAAGAGTTGGACACAACTGAGTGAGCACCTCACTAAACTGGGGGGGGGGTGCAGAAAAAAGATTTAAAGCTTAGTTCTAAATAGGGATGCCTCTATTGATATTTGACTATTATGCACCCCACCCCCCATAGGGTTCTCTGAATCTGAACTGGAGCACCTTTCCCTGTCCTTGCAGTGAGCTGCAGACACTTGATCTCTCCAGTGGAGATTGCCAAACTTTGCGGGCAGAAACCTGGTCTTATATCATCTTTGAAGTTCTCACTGCACCTAATTTAGGGCATACCCATAGAGAAGGTACTATTAGTACCCCCATTTTCAGATGAGGAAACTGAGGTTAAGCAACTGAAGTCATCTTAAGTTAAAGTCAGATAGTGGTGAAGACAGTGCTGGTGTCTGATCCCTGGCAGTGTGATGCCTGAGGCTCCTCTGTCTAGGGTAATGTATCAGAAAGGTAGCTGCTACCCTTTTTTTCCCCCAAAAAAGTAAGGTAAGTAGTCAACTATGAAATTAAAACTCAAAGAATAAGAGTAACAAAATACCTAAGTGTTCTAGACCTGCCAAGACATTGGAGTAACTTAGATAGAAATTATGAAACCGTATTATTTCTGTCCTGGGTATTTACTCAACAAGATCCAAGCACATAAATCCAGTTCAGGAGAGAGATTCAGGGGAATCATTTCCTTTTCCCTCTCTGTAGACACTACATCATTCAAGTGACAAGGAAGACCTAAAAGGGAACCTGTTGTGTGAAATTAGTAGTATGGATCAAACAGAGTGTGGCCAGTCCTCTGGAATTGCCTGAAACTCTCCAGTGAGAAGCAAAGGGAATTTTTCTCTAGTATGGTGATCCTCTCACAGCTGATGCCCCATCCTCTGTCTCTCTTCCTTCTGGCCAGTTTGCTTCTTGAAGCTAGGCAGAACGTCCTTAAAGAAATGGGCATCCTCTGCCTCTCTACTTTCAATTATCAGTAGTTTGGGAAGCTTTGTGGAGTCTGCAGGACATAGGCCAGTTAGGAGAGAATCAGAGGGATGGGGGCAGTGGTGAGGGAAGAGACATACACATGGAGACAGTGAGACATGGAGAGACACGAAATGACACTGAAAGTCCTTGAGAATGTACTGACTTTAGAAAGCCTTTTAAAAACCAATCACTAATTCAATATGATGAATTACCTTAAAGTAGTTTGTAGAGTATTTCCTGAGAAGAACTGGAGGTCACTTCAAAATAAATAAATAAACCACAGCTCATGTGCTGATGTTTTAAAGAGAAAAGGCAATTGCTAAAAATGACTGTCCAATTTCCATTACTTACTACAGTCATTAGAAACAAGGAATATGTATATTGATCTGAAGTGGTTCAAACAGTATTTTCTTTGTTCAAACCAATTTAGCTGGAGGAAAAGTCAAGAGTTTGCCTTATGTGGGGGAAGTGGGGGGGGCATTGTGGAGAGAAAGAGATTCTTTACAGAAAGAACTGTTGTTTTTCTATCCTAGGGCCACTGACCTAAGAAAAATAACTGGGTTTCTATTAAAGCAAAGCAATTTTTGCCCCTGACCAAGCAATTTTTGCCCCTGATCACTATTGGTTTAACTCTAGGCCCTCGAGACTCAAAGTAGGTTTGGAATTAGCAATATCAGTACAATCTGGGCATACATTAGAAAGGTAGACTCT